>NW_028176684.1:5000-7500 GCF_949987555.1 Borostomias antarcticus
TCACACATTCTAAACCACGGCTCAGACTGTTCCTTGATCCCATCTGTGTCTCCCTGCTGAGAACCCCGGTCTTCCGGGAAATCGGATTTCTGCCGTCAATACCCATCCTCTCTCTCCCTCCCTGTGTTGTTTTACTATCGCAAGAATTCGGTGAATTAGAATTGGAGAATACTTTCCTACTTGGAGAATACTTTCTGAAAATCCACAGTAAGCCATAATATTCCACCGTATATAACTCTCCTGGTGCAGTGCATGAAAGCAAGACATAATAAAGAGAAACGGAGCAACGGATGTTATCCCCAGCATACATGAGTAGACTAATAAAAGCTGCTCTACTTTTTTCGCAACCCTGATCCGAACCCAGGCGGTAACAGACAGGAGAGGGCGAAGTCCCGGGCTGTGATTAGGTGCCATGTTTCAAATGCCATGACATTTCTGCGCCTGTGTTCCAAGTCGATGGGGAGAGAACTACAATGCTAATGATATCAGCGCTTAGAACATGTCTAATATGCCCGCTATCTGGACAGCCCCCGTTCTCACAGCTTAATTTCCTCGTTTTTTTCACGGGTGTCCACTTAAAAACAATGGATCTTCATAGTCTATATGGTTTTCATGGATTCTAAGTCAAGTAATTAACTGTATGACAACCGACCATCCTCCTATAGCAACTGAATTTCCCAGCTGCTCCAATTATTTCCACTTAATTTCAGTCGCAGCGCTATACAGCCCACATGAGGGTGAAAAAAAGAAGTCATCGCCTTCCTTCAATGCCCCGCAATACTGCAGCGCAGTTTGTACGGCGCTGTGACACGTGCATTCATCCCTCCCAACACTGTCTGGCTAATGAATCAGGTGTCGGGACCCGCTCCGCCGTGCTCTGACTGGATTAATAACTCCCATTCATTACCGGGTGGAATGCCCGGGGATATAGCGCACGCCCCTGCCCATCAAACCAATATGTGTGGCAGCGCGTCCCAGCTCATTCATTTCACTGTGTTCTAGTGGTGTGTATACCCATTAGCGTATGTGTGTGTGTGTGTGTGTGTACCGGTGCCGTACTTCCCACCACATCCCCCAATGTTCAAAGAAGGCACATTTGTGCCCCTCCCCCCTCCCCCAATATAATTGATTAGATTTTTACATTTTATCATTAAAGGGGTACTGTGCTATTTTGGATATTTAGCCCGATTTCTGGCCTGTCTTCCATGAACCTGATACCATAAGACCATCATTTCACTGCTCGTTCCAGTATTGAGCAAGATGCAGTTTTACTTTGTACATATATACATTGAAATGTTCACACGATTCTGCTGATTCATACAATGTAATTATCTAAGCTGTGTGATTTATAGATTTCGAGCAAAGCGAACGGTCCCAGACTAATTTAATCAGTTTCACAGAATTCTGTCCTCATGCACAGGTTTGTAGGCTCATGCAATATTCAGATGAGGGCAGTTGGTATAGCCAAATATACACAGCCAAAGGGGAGGTTTGCACATTTTCTGAGCTATATGCTCCCATATGGCCTAATAACACACGTCTTTAATAGACAACCTGTTTCCACTCCATAATGTTCAGGTGGCTGACAACTATGATTTCACACAGCTAACCTGGGTCAGAGTATGATTCGTTGCCTCGTGGCCTTCAATCCGCGATCGGCGCTTGTTTGGTGGATTGGGCGGATGTCCATTGGTTGGGCTGGAAATTGTCAATCCGATCTGGCAACCCTGGGTGGATCTATGACACGCGGCCTGGTGCATTGTGGGATGACGCAGCGGAGCACAAATCTTTCCCTGATTTTCAGGTAGGCCCAGATTTGGCTCCTCTCTTTTTCTTTTTGATGCTCTACACGAATACACGCTGCTTAAGAGCACGCCGTAAACGAGAATGTTAGGTTCCCGACGCATGCGCAATGCGTTTTAATGTAGGGGTAATCGGTTTTAACTGTAATATGTGTGAAGCTAGTTGCTTGCCAGCTAGCTGCTAAAACTACCCCAAGTGCTTCTTTTACCAATGATTGAATTATTGCCTGCTCCAAGTTTGTCACTTGAGTCAAACACACATCATGTGCAGGCACACACACACTGAGTCTTTCTCTCTCTCTCTCTCTCTCTCTCTCTCTCTCTCTCACACACACACACACACACACACACACACACACACACACACACACACACACACACAAATCCCTCGCCGTTTTTGTGCAAGGTGTGAGGTGAGCAGCTCAAACAGGTTCGGGGCAGATTGATTTGATGACAGGGAACTGCCTACAGGGGTCCAGGCACCCAGGGGTCCGGGGGTCTAGGCCTCTGGCCCGGCTAACAGAATCCCAAGCAAACACCATGGCTGTTATTGATTGGTGGACACAGTGGATCGATGACTGATGATTGGATAAAAAAAGCCTCAGCCATCTAAGAGCTAGAGAGGCTTCAATCTATTGATGTCCTTTTTCTCCTTTCCTGCCATTTACTGTGTTCACTCACTGCAGATGTAGTTTACC
>NW_028176684.1:12500-32500 GCF_949987555.1 Borostomias antarcticus
CTGATTACCGGCTTCAGACCAAGCATGTCTGCAGAGTTAGCCAGCAGCAGCACTGGGAGATGTAGTTTTTTTTTTTACTGCAACTCAATCCTATCTTAAAGCACAGCATGGCTGTTTTCCCTTCCTCCCAAAGCAATTACACACACTTCCTCTCCTTCACTTATCATCTGTTTTTTCTTCTTTTTTTTATCTCAAAAGACGAGTAGTTTTAACTTTTATGACTGGAGTGTTTGTTTCTGCCCGCAGAGCTTGGCGCCCGTGTGTGGCGAGCTTTCTTAATAAGTCGAACCCTGCTCAGACGATGGTAATGGCCGCCAGAGGCCTGCTGGAGGATTGACAGTTTAGGAGGATTGTGGATGAGTGGGGCTAGATGTACCAACTTCAAAAATAAAATGAAATTAAATAAAGCCAACTGCTCCTTGGGAATGCGCTTTTATATAATCACTGGCAGAGCCCTCACACTCCAAATGAAGTCTTGGGGATGAGGGGTTGGGATGGAGTTACATTCCCGCCACGTAGACCGTGCAGGTGTTCCGTTTAATTGGTTTTGCTCGGTTAAATTCAATATGTTTCAAATTCACTCAAACTCCGTTTCCTGCCTTCTCACACCTCCTCTGCGGCCCCTCGTTCTTCCCAGCAGGTGGTCTCCCCATGGGGGGGCTGGTTTGTAGTTGGTGATGTATGTTTAAAGTTTATAGTTTAAAGTTTATAGGTGATGCGTTGGGCTGGGTATCGGCAAGGACCTCACGATACGATGCGCGTCATGATACATTGTGATACGATACCATACAGTACATTTTGAAACTCATAATTTACAGAAATGTTTTAAATGCAGCTGAAAATAGACTCCCCCCCCCCCCCCCCCCCCCCCCGTTCCCTGGAGGTGATCCTGAGGGCAGAGGGAATGGAAGGACATTTTAAATTCAGTTAAAACATGAATAATGTATGACTGAATTCCATCCAGAATTTTTTATATCTATATTTAGCCTGTCTTGTTCTATGTATTTTCTTGTCAATTTTTTTTCAATCAATACCATAACGCATAAAATCAATACAGTATCACAGAAAAAATATATTGTGATGTTTTTATTACAGTTCTTTGGTGCATAGTTGCCCTGGACACTCATGCAGATGCTAATTAACACAGCCTCATTAAGATGAGTTTTTAAAATCACTTTTTCTTAATCCGAGCAGCCTTGAGGGCCTCGCCGTGTTATCATCAGCGTTTGGTTTTGTGGTCTCTCTGGAGGGCTCTGTCAGGGTAGCTTACAGACCATTAAAACGCTCTGAAATGCTGTGTTTGCTGTTAGAATAACCAGATGGGCAATTAAGGTTTGAGCATTCGGGACTATATATACCAACGGTTTAATTCTAAATGTTCACCAAACACTAAAGCGTTTAATAATTCAGTTTGCTTAAACAACACATACGGTGACCGATACATCCGACTCCCATCGTTCCCAGACTAACAAATGAAGTCTTGAATGCATTTTATAGTCATTACACAGACTACTACACCAAGCACAATGAATGATCAAATCCTGTGTTCACTAAGCTGGTCTTTTACACGAGTGCCACAGACCACTTGGGTCTACGGGGGGGGGGGCTGAGTGGGTTGGTGGGGGGGGGGCTGAGTGGGTGTACGGGGGGGGAGGGGCCTGAGTGGGTCTACAGGGGGGGGGGGGGGGGGGTAGGGGCCTGAGTGGGTCTACGGGGGGGGGGGCTGAATGGGTCTACGGGGGGGGGGGGCTGGATGGGTGTACGGTGGGGTGGGCTGAGTGGGTCTACGGGGGGGGGGGTGGGCGAGTGGGTCTACGGTGGGGGGGGCTGAGTGGGTCTACGGGGCTTTGTCAGCTGTAGTCTGGGAAGCTGTCAGTCAAACCGGCCTCCTTCTATTTCCTGCTCTTCTGGGGCAAACCTGCTAGAGACGGGGGGGTCGGGGGGGGGGGGGGGCATCGTCCTACTCACAGCTTAGCATCTCTAAATCGAGAAACAAAAAGTTCACACCTCGCGCTCTGACCGTAACCCTGGCCAGGCTCCCGCCCCGTCTAACTCGCTGGGAATGCTTCATCATGTCTTGTATTCGTTTTCCACACAGGTGTAGCTGACTGAGTAGCATGTGCGCGTGTGTGTGTGTGTGTGGGGGGGGGGGGTGTGTGTGTAGTAGGCATCCTGCCAGTGTGGGCTGACCCGAACGGAAACAGGTAACTCTACACCGGTCAGGAGGAATCTGGCCAGCCCTTCATTCACGCAGGGATACTGGACAGATACCCCTCCACCTCCTCCTGGACAGATACACCTCCACCTCCTCCTGGACAGATACCCCTCCACCTCCTCCTGGACAGATACACCTCCACCTCCTCCTGGACAGATACCCCTCCACCTCCTCCTGGACAGATACCCCTCCGCCTCCTCCTGGACAGATCCCCCTCCACCTCCTCCTGGACAGATACCCCTCCGCCTCCTCTTGGACAGATACCCCTCCGCCTCCTCTTGGAGAGATACCCCTCCACCTCCTCTTGGACAGATACCCCTCCGCCTCCTCCTGGACAGATACCCCTCCGCCTCCTCTTGGACAGATACCCCTCCACCTCCTCTTGGACAGATACCCCTCCACCTCCTCCTGGACAGATACCCCTCATGTCCAGAATATAATTGTTGACAAAGAAATCTTGGAACATCTTTGTATAGAGACATATCAAAGACCAGGGGCGGTTCGAGGATCAGCCCCTATGAGAACGTGAGGGGGATACAGCGTTTTGCAAAAGTGGGCTTTCCAAAAAGAGATGGAGAAGCCAGCCAGTGGGGAAAGTAGCTGGCTAGGGGTGTCTGTGGACATGCGCCCCCCCCCCCCCCCCCCCCCCCCGGAAAACAAAAAAGTAAAAGCCCAAATGTGGTGACCTCTGGCACCTTCTAATGCCGCTATTTCATCACACTGATCTTAATTATTGCATATTTTAATACATTTTCCCCTGATTGTAAGCATGTAGTGAATTATTGTAAAGCATAATCCTAACCCATAGAACTAAAACCAGACGCGTCCTAATTCACATTAATAAATAATAATAATAAACTACCATTTTGACCCAATGTTCTCTGTCAGAACATTCAGCAATTTTATTTGTTAAACGTCAAACTTTCAACTTGTGTTTTTAATCTGTGCCATGAAGTTCACTACCTACTTCTTCTTCTTAAGTTTTGGCGGACTACCATTGATAAAGGTGCATGTCGCCACCCACTGTACCAGAGTGTGTAACATCATCAAAGAAGACTGGATATTCAATTTGTTTAAATAAAGACTTTTGAACCTGTAAGAATTTGTCCCCTGTCTCTAACAGACAAGATCGCTAAATCTACCATGAGAGGGCTGAAAATAAAAAATAATAATTCATAATAATTCAAACCGGCCAAAGACCTGATTAATTTGATTAGTGGAAGTGTGCTGTGTAATACCAGTCCAGACTGAAAACATCATGGCTTGTTGACACATTAGTATGGTACATATGACGCACAGCTTTGGACTTCATTTGTTATTCAATGGAATCTAGTGGTTCTGGCCATTTTGTATAAACTGTATACTTTACATTGCACTACACTATTCTCCAGTGGCCAATGTGCTATCCACAAGAGTGTACACACTTTATATAGTTCTTGTCAACTTTGAGTGTGTTTATAGGGGATATCCTGCAGATGGACCCCCATGGCCCAGAGATATACTGTCACGGTGGGCTTATGAGCAAAGAATCCATTTCCTTATACCGCTAGCAGACCTGGACCGAAGCACTATGAAAACCTTTCAATTAGGGATGTTACCAGTTAATCGACTATCGATTAATTGCCGATAATAATTTATTTGAGTAAGATTTGGTTACTCGATTAATTGCTTGTTAATGGAACTGAACGTTAACGGCTGTTGAAATGTAATCATGATTTAGGGTCTGACTGCACATGAGGGCGCCACGCCATGTAGCGAAGGATAATTGGGATGCCGGGAAATTTCAACGACACAGCGGAAGAAGACACAAAAATTAAGTGAGCAAAGCGCAGTCCAGCGCGGGACGTTCTTATCAATTAATCGACTATTGTTTGTTAAGGTTAACAGTTATCCATTGATGAAATTCCTTGAAATGTGCAACCCTGCTTTCAATTACTTATCTGTGCTCTCTTGTTCTTGTCTGGCACAATGGATCTTTTCCAAAAATACAAAACCCCGCCCACAGTACACTCTAAGCAAATGCTAGAATATTTGAAAGGATTTCAAACAGCATTTTGACCCAGGTCTTAAACCGCTAGTGAATGTCTATCACACTATAAGACCACTATGTCAGGAGAAGTGTCCTTGCTTGATTACAACCCTCTCTCTCCTAGTCAGAGAAGGTCCTTGAGCAGGAGACGTCTAAAGGACACCCTTGCTGCGCTTACTCCTCCACACCACCAGGGCTGTTATGAGCAGCGTAACCAGGACGGGCAGGAAGATGAAGGCCCCCAGGATGGGAGCTGGCGGGTCCTGGGGCAGCCGGCCGGTCAGCGAGCAGGCGTGGAAGTAGTGCTGGTGGACTTGAGTGAACAGCTGGTCGATCGCCTGGTTGGGCCAGAAGCAGTCCATCTTCCATGCTACCATGTAAGTGCAGTTGGTCAGTTCCCCATATGGCCTGCAGGGGGAGACAGCACAGTCACTCTATAGACATATTAACATTGTGACGCCCAGAATAGAATAAGCAACAACTATTACGCCATTTTGACTACATCCCATCTTCTAATGAAGGCTACTAGTATTCATAGCCTACTAAGTATAACGTGAAATTTAGTATGTAGTGAGTTCCTACTGCATAGTACACTATGTGGATTTTGTGTACGCGAGAAATTCCTGTAGAGATACGCAAGAATGTCTGAGTATGAGGTTACTGCGAAATGCATTCTGGGATACTGAGCAATATACAGTTAGATCCATACATATTTGGACATTGACACAATTTTCATCATTTGGCTATTTACACCACCACAATGGATTTGAATCTAAACATTCAATATGTGCTTTAAGTGCAGACTTTCAGCTTTTATTTGAGGGTATTTACGGTACATCCAAATCAGGTGAACGGTGTAGGAATTACAAACCGTTGTATAAGTGACCCCCCCTTTTTAAGGGACCAAAACTAATTGGACAATTGGCTGCTCAGCTGTTCCATGGCCAAAATGATTAAATTTGTGTTAATGTCCAAATATTTATGGACCTAACTGTACTTAAGTGTGAATGGTCTGCTGGTAATGGCATATGTAATTATGTATTTAGTAGGCAGTACGCAGTACATACTCACTGAGTATGTAGTAGGCAGCAAGTCTGCCATTTCGAACACAGCCACAAAGTGAAATAACTCAGTGGCTCACGTGAATTCAGCTTGTTACAATAGCATGTGTGACTCTTTATCAAGTAAATAAGACTGTGATGGTTCACAGAAGGAGTGACTATTTAGAATAGCGCCATGTCTCGTTCATTCAACGATGACTTCCAATGTGATTAAACACAGCAGCAATGCGTTATTCATCCGGTCAAAAACGGCCAGTGAAAGGACATCTCTTACGTCTGAAAAGTGTCCCTTTAAGAGTGACCTGTCCAGTTCCAATGCCGAGGTCAAAGCAGTGGCAGAAGGCAAAACAGCAGATAGAATTACCAGTGTGGGCTTAACACAGTTAAATATAACTAGGGATAGGTGGGTGGAGCGGGGGGTCGAAGAGAAGGAGAGACATACCAGCATGTGTACCTCCCACTACAGCTCCATACCATCACAGCTACTCCAAATGACCAGGATGTTTGATATATTTAGAAGTGCACTCGAAAGTGTCTCGGCCCTCTGGTAATACTAGGCGTGTTTTGAATGATTGAAGCTTTTTAAAGCGTCGGATAGTCCTCATGGGGGTGCTTGGCTGGTACAATGAAAATATATGTTCTAAATCGAAGGCTTTATGCTTAAGCGTTAAAAATGCAGCCAGTGTCATGTGGTAGAATAATTCTCATTTTTCTCTCGCTGAATCAACAGTTATGTCTGGGGAGGTCGTTAGCGCTGGTCTTTTTGGCACCGTTTACAGCTTCTCGAACAATGAAGCGAATGGCCTTCAGACACGCAGGACGTCTGGCCAGTTAGGTGGGGTCTCAGCAGGATGTGGTCTGGCCCTCTGTGAGAGAGGTGCTACAGGGATACAAATACAAAGGATTTGATTACACCTTGATTTCAAATGCTGTGGGAGATGCCAGAGACACCATGCAGAGGTTGTGCTTTGATTGGGTAAGATGTGTTTTGGGGGTGTGTCGAAGCTCACACACAGTTGTACTGTCGGGTCTTTACGTTTAAGGGACTTTTCACTCACACTTGCAAAACATTTCCCCTCCCAGAGGTCGATTAAAATACTAGATGTTTGTCTTTCTTTCTGAGAAACGATATTTCAACGACAGTGACTAAGGATACATTATTACTCAAAATATAGTCTCTCGTACACGTCCATAAGACGCCTGTAACGCTCTCACGCCAAGTTCCATAACTACTAGCCTACTCATCAAATCACTTCCCAACTTCCCTACTCATAATTTCCCGCCACTTGTAATCTGTCAATCTGCATGAGAACTATTCAGCCCTAAGATTAAGAAATCTTTTGAGGTCTAGCCTTGGCGTTTATCCTTGGCATCTTGCACTAGCGTCCTCGTGGCAAAGTTCCACCCAGCAGCCCCTACGAACAGGTGGCACAGTCCACAAGACCACTGCTGGAACCCACGGGTCAGACCATGCACTCTGGTAGGGGGGGGGGGGGGGAGATCTGATTACTCAAAGTTCATCCAGTGTCTTTCCAGATCAACCACTATGTTTCTTTCCTGCAGAAGTATAGCTCCTCTCTTCTGTTTTTCACAATGCTTTTTATCTGTTTATAATCATCTCTCTCTCTCTCTCTCTCTTTCTCTCCCTCCCTCTCTCTCTCCCTCTCTCTATCCCTCCCTCTCTCTCTCTCTCTCCCTCTCTCTCTCTCTCCCTCTCTCTATCCCTCACTCTCTCTCTCTCTCTCTCTCTCTCCCTCCCTCTCCCTCTCTCTCCCTCCCTCTCTCCCTCTCTCTATCCCTCCCTCTCTCTCTCTCCCTCTCTCCCTCCCTCTCTCTCTCTCTCTCTCTCTCTCCCTCCCTCTCTCTCTCTCTCTCTCTCCCTGCTTCTCTGATACTGTCACAGTCAGATCAAACAGAGCGAGGTGACACAGCTGTGTTGTGCAATGGCAGGAAATCGTTCTGTCTTTGTTAAGGTGACAGCTGCACAAGTAAACATCGGTAAGCCCATGAGAAGCTGACATTACTGGGGTACATCTAACGCAGTAAATATAAGCCTCTGCCAAGACAAGCATTTGCGTATACGTACAGTATACGTACAGTCGGGTGAAACGACAGTAAACGTAGCCCGCGGCTACGGACGCGCTCTTATCTGTCCACGCCCGTCGACTCTGAACGCCACGACCGTTTAAATGTCACTCCGAAGGTGTCGGAACTGTCACGTCGCACGCTTCCCCCCCATCAAGGTCACCAGGGACAGATGCAGTCTGGGAAGGCGAGAGGGGGTTGGGGGGGGGGGGGGTATCCCTGCACACTTGCCACTGCCAGTCTGACTCATGAAAACAGAAAAAAAAAGACGACTTCCGTTGCCGTCTTGGGCTCACGCGCAAACGCTCTCGCTCCTTATTGAAACACTTTCAACTATTTCCCAGCCGTGTAAAAGGCTGAAGTTGATCTGCAGTGTATTTCAAAAGCATAATCTTCGTGTGGAACAGAACTTCAAGGAGGCCAAAACCGTCGAATGAACAATTTATTGAACACACGGGCCGAATCTCTAGGCAGTACTGAATTCACACAGAAGGGCCGCAGCTTTTAAACTGGCTTCAAGCCAGGAATCACATGACAAACAAATTTGCATACAAAGAATGTTCATTAACACAGATATGGTCACAAACGGTCGACTAGTCTTCTGAGTGGTCTTTGCATCCGCTGAGCTCTGTCCCCTGGACCCTAGAAGCGTCCTGTGTCCTCCTAGGGTCATGTTACAAGACTGGACTCCCTTTCAGAGGTGAACTTTAGGTCAGGCTGACTCAGAGACAAAGACAAAGGCTTTAGGTCTTACTACATGAGAGTAATACAGATATGTGATTACTGTAATACAGTATAAACATATACTACAGATCCCATATTAATTCAAGGGAATATCCTGATAATTCCCTATGCTTCATATGCCAATGGTGCCGCCCTGATGGGTACCTGTGTCACACATGTTTGTTTTTTTAATTTTAATAACACGCAGCAGCACATGGTGTCCACGACACTTCCCCCCTCAGGGATAATAAAAGCTCATCTTATCTTAAAGATTTATTATAGGGATGGTTGACTATGTGGGTTTTGTGTGTACATGAGATTTCCGCTGTGGCGAAGGTTGAATTGAAAGCAAGCTCTCACTTATCAGCATGAGACAGGTGCAAGCGGTAACAGGAGCACAATGTCCCGTATAGCTCCTCTCTTGTTGTGGGTGTCTGCTGTTTAGTAATATCTCCATGGTGTGTGTGTGTGTGTGTGTGACTCACTCGAGTGTGAGGGGCCAGCTACACCACAAGCTGTGGTCCAGTGCCTCCATGTCCAGAGTGAACTTGCTCAGACAGAACTCTGTGATGATCCTCTCGTAGTAGACGCTGCTACAGCCGGTCACCTCTGGGACACGCCGGGCTGCTCGGAGAGAAACACACTTCAGAAAGGCGAAAGGTCGACCGGATACAACCAGTGAAGTAGCTCAAAACTCATCTCCTCAAGAAGTACTACAGCCATTCACCCTCTTAAGCACCGATTGTATTTTAGATTGCTATTCTTGCACTTTGCCTTCAGCACTAGATTCTGCTCTTAGTCACTTGTTTTAGAAAGGAGATGCACTTGTGAGTTCTGGCAAGTAGTAGCACATTGGGTTGTTAAATGCAATTATTGTTAGTCGCTTTGGATAAAAGCGTCTGCTTCTGTAATGTAATGTAGCAAGCACATGGAGGTGACTGGGGGTTACTCTCAGCGAGTCCTCGAATGGAACTGACCTCGGGGAATCATTCGCGGATAAAACAGCGGTTAAAAGTAAGCGGTGTAGATTTATGAGCTATCTCTACTGCCCTCTGCTGGTGTGCAACGGTATTGGCTACCCCCGATTGGTCTAAATCATATGCTACGAACGGACGGACAGACACACGTCACGTATAACCTACAGTAGAAACGGCTGCAAAATAAATTGGTCAGGGTTAGATTGGTCAGTGGAGGACGAGTAGGAAACAGAACAGGAAGATGGAGCTGGTAAAAAAAACAGTTAAGTGTTATCAACAGCACTGATACTATTTATGTTTATATCACAGTATGTAGTTTATATCACTGTATGTAAACAGGTAAACATCTAACTGCAGACTGCAACTCCCAATTATCTAAAGCAATCATCGGTCCGTTCCCAGTAGCCTGTGTGTTTATAAAACATCTCAGAGTTGGAGTGCTGAGCTAGGTGGGGTCTCTACAAAAATAACAACTGCCCGTAGATAAACTCTGGTCCTCTGAGAGAACGGATGAATATGGGCCCTGGTCTGCTGTTGAGGGCCCCAGCCATAGGCCTGCTGGTAAGTATACAGCTGTCTAGGTCGACAAATCCTAAGACCGGACTTGTTTACAGTGCTTGCGTGCATGTAGGCAACCTCTCGAGTTAAAGGGGTCGTTTTCCTACAGGGGGTTGGAGCTCTAACGCGCAAGAGGGTTCACTCCTGGAGGAGAGTCTGAGAATAGAAGCTGTCAGGCGGTCTGGGAAGGCGGCTGTGATGGATGTCTACGGAGGCCTGGTAGGAGCGCGTCTGAACCAGACAGATAACAGCCGGCTGGGTAGCCCCCAGTGCTGTGTGTCCCGGGCAGCCCAAAGGCATTAAATCCCAGAAGCTGTCGTCAACAAAACACACAATGCTGATAACATGTTGGCTGGCATGGAAGCCACACACCCAGAACCGCTGTGGTTGTAATATAAAGATATAAATCTGTTATGAGTGATGGAGGTTTGTCTTGATATTAAAACCCTTGTTCTCCCTGGTAGCGGTCAGGGGTAGAGGGGTCATTCGGTGCAGAGCACACCTGTTTTCATCCTGCAGGAATTGGACACAACATCCAGCCTTAGGCCGTGTTTGAGCAGACTGAACAAGTGTATCAATCTTAGTCAGTAACCCTTATAGTCACAAGATATATCATGTTCTCACGCGATAGGCTAGGCTACTTGATAAAACATAAGTTATTAAAATGTCCCGGATGTGTCGTTCTGTTACCTCATCCTTTTATTGATCCATCAACCTGCTCTGTCATATTTAACTAACTGACAGTAGGCCTAACGGAAGGTATTTATATATTTATTGAAAGTCAAGTTAGCTCCATGGAGGCGGTTTGAACAAGTTATGGCATATTATATCCGATATTATTATTATTATTATATTATTATCCGATAATCGGATAAATCTGGATATTAGGTGTCTGTAATTAAAGAACTTACCTGCCAGAAACAAAACAAGGAGAAGTTTCAGTAGCGATGTGCAATCCAGTGCCATTTCTTCCAAAATTGCACCGACGCCTTAGGACAACTTCCTTATGCGTTGCAATGTAGACCTGTAAAATAAGTAATGCTCCTCCCTTCGACTCCACTTCTCTGTGACTGATGCATCAAATCACTATTGGTCCGAGTCAGCTCCTTGTCCCCCCTTTTTAACGCCTGTCACAGCCCGACAGCAAGTCATTAAAGCCATTACAAACTCGCACCCATTTCTTCATATGACTTTAGGCAGACAACGTGACGAATTAAAGCGTTCTGAATCATTCAGTGGATTACTTTACCTTGCGTAGGCTATAGCCACAGAGGCAGAGCGCAATTAGTTGTTTCTTAGGAGCTTCGTAAGCAGTGACTGCCCAGCAAACACGCAACGTCAGGGAGACGTTCAGATCATGTCTTAATAACGTCCCTCGGTCCAGAACCCCGTTTGCACGTCTGCTGGACCCCTCAATATTCAAACGTCTGGCTTGGACCCCTCTAAGACGTCTGTGGACGTGCAAAACGGGTCCAATATCTGAACGTTAAAAAAAAACATTCATTCTGGCTCCTAATTGGATGTCTTTGGACGTCCGAAAAAGACAAAAAAGACGTGTACCCACTTTGCTCAGTGGGTGACCACGACTGACACCCCTTTCTGACCACGACTGACACCCCTTTCGCCCGGAACTGCACACGCGCTGCAACCAAGTGCACGTGCGGAGTCTAGTTTGGAAGAAGAATAAAAGTCCCATGTCAATCTATAGTAAAGTATTACTTTACTGCCATCCAGCGTTTATTGCGGCTGCGGTGGCAGCTGTAATAGCCTACTCAATGGATATAGGCTAGATTTTATTATCAACACGGTACTTTATTTTAACAATATGCAATCAACAAATCTGTCACCCTTGTGTGTGTGTGTGTGTGTGCGTGTACGTGCTTGTTTGTGAGTGTGTGTATGGGGGGTCGTGTGTGTGTATGTGTGTGGTCGGCTGGGTGACTGGTTCCCTGCGCATATTTCCCACATTCCACTAGATCGCAGCAGAGGACAGAACATGGATATCACCTGAACTAGTGGGTATATTACTTGAGCTATAGGCTCATTAGCGGACAAACCGTATCCATTTGGTGTATGTTATGGATAGTCTATGCCTCTGACATTTAATGTATTTATTTATAGCCTAGACGGGAGCATTGTTTAATATGATAGTTCACCCAGACCTTACCTGGCCCGTATGTCGTTTTTCGAAGATGAGGAAGCGCAGGACTAATGGTTCCATTGTTAGCGCATTGAATCGCATATTTATCCAATTAGTCCAATAGAGATTATCGGCTACTATAGTCAAGCGTAATGGAGTCCAATTACCCGGGCCCTCTTGTGGATATTTACAGTATGTGACGTGGCCGTGCGTTCTGCCTGTGCGCTTTTGTTGCGCGTCCGTTGGTGCCAACTGATTCCAAGAGCTGCATGGACGAACAGGTTGCTTTATCACGTCGGTGAAAGCAACTCACAGATCTCATTTATGGGCTTATTTTGGACAGAGGGTATAGGTGCATAGTTTAATATAGATGACTAAGTTGTGGGATTGATATATATATATATTTGCTCCTTTGGGAGCATCATCTCGCGTGGGCTGTCAGACTGCATATAGGTCTATAACGTAAAGTAGGCCTATGACTATGGATGATTGTAGGCTAACAAGAGCATAGCCTACGAATGGGAGGGGGCATTTTGAGATACATGATTGAGGGAACTTTATAATAAGTCATTGTTCTTTAACGGTGTTGTCCAAAGCCTATACTTGGAACTGTGATTTTACTGGCGTAACCAAAGTTACGGATGTGGTCCGAAACAGGTATATTAATAATAATAATTATATCAAGTCTAATGAACCAATGAGGGAAGGTGATAAGTGATGTGGGCGTGTTTATCCAACTCAGAAACGTTCCGCGACCAATCCGCTGGCTGTAGGAGGTGTGAGTCGCGCGGAGGGTGTTTCCAGACCCCGACCTAACGGCAGTATGGTACTGAGAAGACTAATGGCATTGGGTATCTGCAGTGAAAAACAGTCCAAATATTGGTCGCTGTAAATCAAAACAAGTGATATATCGCTTAAACTTAGGCACAATTGTTACGGAGCCACGGAGGAGGCGACTCACCGAGGAGACAGTTTTGCGACTATCAAGACCTGGCGTTTCATTTTAGTTCAATTGAAAACGGGATATCTTATTGGACATGTGAGTTACAGGAGTTACAGTCACCAACCCTACAAAATGAAGTTCTCTTCGTGTCTTCTATGCCTCCTCATCACCTTCGTTGTGATCCGGTCGAGCTCAACACAATCAGGTGAGTGAGTGAAGACTGCGCGCTCTTGCGCAAGGTGTTTTGGGGAGGTTGCGTCGTTTAACTGCCCCCGAGTCCTAACCGATCCGTTTGCTGCATTAAGGACCAAACTGTGGTTGAAACGACGGGCCGCTGATTTATACCTCTGCTGATCGATTGTCATTCTGCTGACTGTCTGACTGACTTTGCGTAAAGGCGTTCTAAACTTCACCAGCACATTTTACTGTAGTGCAAAGTAGCAGGCTACCGCCAATAACCAGCCATCAATCTTCCAACCTCGAAGATTTGTTCTGAATGTACTCCAACTTGATATTGACATGCTTGAGCATAGCCTACTCATGCGAATTCATTGTTTCAGTAATAGGCCCATTCTGATAGAACTGAAATGAACTGGTATTCAGACTTGACTGGTCATGCGTTTTCTAAAGGTCCACACGGAAAAGCATTGTGCACCAGAGTCCTGTGTTTGATGGACTGCGTCCTTCTGTTTCTGTCTGTATGAAAAAATGAGTTTTCAAACGCTCGGAGCTGTCAGGAAAACATTTGGGGCCGTTTAACTCGGGGCTGTTGGAATGAGTTGGCTGTCTTTTTTTATTTATTAAATAAAACAACAATCGTTGTGCTAGGCTCCTTGGAATTGTAGGCTAGTTTATCAAAGTTATTTAATGGCTTCATATGTGTCGTCCCCTTGACATTTGTTGTTGGGAACGAATTTGATTTGAAACATTTCAATCTAAAACTTAAACGCGCCACATTTGTTAGTTATGTTTGGTCATTTATTTGAGCAAATGGTTATGATTTCTATAACCGTAGTCTAGGCTATAGATTGCTCAACTGTTTTTTTTATTTGTGTATTTTACCTATTGTATTGTGCAGTGCAAATATGTGTTGGGAATAGGCCTATATTCCTTGTTTTATTGAGTCTTATTCGGTCTTCGCTTAGGTTGCTTAAAATAAAGTGACAGGTGAAATAGTTTCCCCGCCGGTCAGACGTAGCCTGTACTGCGGACGGAGGCATTTGAACAGAGGCATGTCTGGCCCCTACCGGTTCCCACGCGGGGCCCCGTCCCCTGCCCGCGCGCTGCTCCATTATGCATTTCTGACTGCGAGTGAAACAGAGCTGTTTATGAATGAAGGATTTGTTGTCATCTCGGTATGCGCTGGGGTGGCTGTGTCAGCCTTCCATTTTAATGTAGGCCTACAATCATTTGCAAATATCAGTGATTTCTGCAAATGTGACTACTGCCTACGGATTCTGTGAATAAGACTATCCATTCAGCCGATGATAATGAATGGGGGCATATAAATTGTGAAATGATGGTTGTTGAACGTTTCTATTGTTGCCTCGTGTAGAGGCGCATAAACCGCTCATACGCCTATTGATCAGTTGAGATTTCTCCTCAGCTGGCTTGTACGGGGATATAGCACATTACTTGTAAACATCTTGAGACATTGTAAAACCTTAATAGCTATTTTAGCTTAAAAGTAATTTACCAGTTTAGAGAACAGTGTATATTTAAATGCTGGGATAAGTTCTGTCTCCAATCCTGCCTGCTGTCGTTAATGGGTGTCTTGCGACGGGCCTTCAGTCTGCTTCCAGCTCAATTGATTGGGCGAACGATCTATTGTGTTGCAGCAAATATGAATGTCAATATAATTAAGTTGTCCATTAGCTTGGCACAATCAACAAGGCCGTCTCGAGACAAGACACGTGCCATGCTTGGGATTCTGAACTCGCATTTCCAGATACATTTTCTCGACCATGGGAATGTGCTCAAGTCGAAGTCGAGTCTCATGTGTTTGGGGCCAGTCACGTGACTTGGAGTCATGTGACTGGTGTCTATTGGTGTGTCATGACAGTCTCATGTATCTGCTGTGTCCTTATGACCCACCTTCACCTGATCAAGCACCACATCTGGACAAATAGTGTAGAACCCGATGGATTTATACCCCAAACTCTCCCAATATGGATGAAGAGGAGGAGAGATCTGCATGAGGAGGAGGAGAGAGGGTCTGGATGAGGGGAGGAGGAGGAGAGAGGGTCTGGATGAGGGGATGAGGAGGAGGAGAGAGGGTCTGGATGAGAGGATGAGGAGGAGGAGAGAGGGTCTGGATGAGGGGATGCGGAGGAAGAGGAGAGAGGGTCTGGATGAGGGGATGAGGAGGAGGAGAGAGGGTCTGGATGAGGGGATGAGGAGGAGGAGGAGAGAGGGTCTGGATGAGGGGAGGAGGAGAGAAGGTCTTGATGAGGGGATGAGGAGGAGGAGAGAGGGTCTGGATGAGGGGAGGAGGAGAGAAGGTCTGGATGAGGGGATGAGGAGGAGGAGAGAGGGTCTGGATGAGGGGATGAGGAGGAGGAGGAGAGAGGGTCTGGATGAGGGGATGAGGAGGAGGAAAGGAGAGAGGGCCTGGATGAGGGGATGAGGAGGAGGAGAGAGGGTCTGGATGAGAGGATGAGGAGGAGGAGAGAGGGTCTGGATGAGGGGATGAGGAGGAGGAGGAGAGAGGGTCTGGATGAGGGGATGAGGAGGAGGAAAGGAGAGAGGGCCTGGATGAGGGGATGAGGAGGAGGAGAGAGGGTCTGGATGAGAGGATGAGGAGGAGGAGAGAGGGTCTGGATGAGGGGATGAGGAGGAGGAGAGAGGGTCTGGATGAGGGGATGAGGAGGAGGAAAGGAGAGAGGGTCTGGATGAGAGGATGAGGAGGAGGAGAGAGGGTCTGGATGAGGGGATGAGGGGGATGAGAGAGGGTCTGGATGAGGGGATGAGGAGGAGGAGGAGAGAGGGTCTGGATGAGGGGAGGAGGAGAGAAGGTCTGGATGAGGGGATGAGGAGGAGGAGAGAGGGTCTGGATGAGGGGAGGAGGAGAGAAGGTCTGGATGAGGGGATGAGGAGGAGGAGAGAGGGTCTGGATGAGGGGATGAGGAGGAGGAGGAGAGAGGGTCTGGATGAGGGGATGAGGAGGAGGAAAGGAGAGAGGGCCTGGATGAGGGGATGAGGAGGAGGAGAGAGGGTCTGGATGAGGGGATGAGGAGGAGGAGAGAGGGTCTGGATGAGGGGATGAGGAGGAGGAGAGAGGGTCTGGATGAGGGGATGAGGAGGAGGAAAGGAGAGAGGGTCTGGATGAGAGGATGAGGAGGAGGAGAGAGGGTCTGGATGAGGGGATGAGGGGGAGGAGAGAGGGTCTTGATGAGGGGATGAGGAGGAGGAGAGAGGGTCTGGATGAGGGGATGAGGAGAGAGGGTCTGGATGAGGGGATGAGGAGGAGGAAAGGAGAGAGGGTCTGGATGAGGGGATGAGGAGGAGGAAAGGAGAGAGGGTCTGGATGAGGGGATGAGGAGGAGGAGAGAGGGTCTGGATGAGGGGATGAGGAGGAGGAGAGAGGGTCTGGATGAGGGGATGAGGAGGAGGAAAGGAGAGAGGGTCTGGATGAGAGGATGAGGAGGAGAAAAGGAGAGAGGGTCTGGATGAGGGGATGAGGAGGAGAAAAGGAGAGAGGGTCTGGATGAGGGGATGAGGAGGAGGAAAGGAGAGAGGGCCTGGATGAGGGGATGAGGAGGAGGAAAGGAGAGAGGGCCTGGATGAGAGGAGGAGGAGGAGGAGAGAGGGTCTGGATGAGAGGATGATGAGGAGGAGAGATGGTCTGGATGAGGGGATGAGGGGGAGGAAAGGAGAGAGGGTCTGGATGGGGGGATGAGGAGGAGGAGAGAGGGTCTGGATGAGGGGATGAGGAGGAGGAAAGGAGAGAGGGTCTGGATGAGGGGATTAGGAGGAGAAAAGGAGAGAGGGTCTGGATGAGGGGATGAGGAGGAGAGAAGGAGCAAGCAGATCGGTTTACTTGGCATGCTTCTATAGTCCCAACCAAGAGCCATATTTGCGATGCAAATTTGCAGAAGAATTTATGCTATGCTGCCTGCTCGCTTGGGAAGTTGTGCGTGTGTGTGCGTGAGTGTATGTGTGTGTGTGTGTGTGTGTGTGAGAGAGAGAGAGAGAGTGAGAGTGTCTGCTTGGAATAGAAATTGGGTGTTGACCCCCAATATCTCCTGAGTCCCCCCACCCCTCCCACCACGCAAGCACACACACACACACACACACACACACACACACACACACACACACACACACACACACACACACACACACAGGGTAGTACTTCAAAATAAATGGTTAATAAGCCTAGTTATAAAACTCCCCACGTAGTGACGCACAGTGACGGTGACATGGCACACGGGAGCAGTGGGCAGCGCTTGTTCATGGCGCCCGGGGACCAAGTCCAAGTTCTCAGCCCAGGTCCTGGTTCTGCATGTTTTTTGTATTGGGTTCTTTGGGAGGAAACCCTTGTGAACACGGGGGAACAAACTCCACACAGAAAGGCC
Source organism: Borostomias antarcticus (assembly GCF_949987555.1). Lineage (NCBI taxonomy): Eukaryota > Metazoa > Chordata > Actinopteri > Stomiiformes > Stomiidae > Borostomias > Borostomias antarcticus. Next base: position 29,809 of record NW_028176684.1, read on the forward strand.
CAGAGACCTTGTCACTGTGAGGGGACAGTACTAGGTACTGAGCCACTCTGCCACACCTGAGGTGTTGCTCAAGGACACTTTGGCAAACCGCCGGGAGCAGGGAATCGAACCGGGGACCTTGTGATCCCGAGCCATGTGTTCATATCTCTGCCATCTGACTCATCATCTAGGGTGCCCCTGTTTGTCTGCCTGTCTGTCTGCCTGTCTGTCTGTCTGTCTGTCTGTCTGTCTGTCTGTCTGTCTGTCTGTCTGCCTGCCTGCCTGCCTGCCTGCCTATTTATCTGTCTGTCAAGGGGGCCTGCCTATCTGCCTGCCTGTCTGTCTGTCTATCTACATGCATGTCTGTCTGTCTGCCTGCCTGTCTGTCTGCCTGCCTGTCTGTCTGACTGTTTGTCAGCCTGCTATCCCAGGCAGAACCCATTCGTATCCATCTGCAGTTTGACATTTAAGCAGCTCTCAAAGAACGAAGGAGGACTCCTGAATACCAATGTCAAATTATTTGTCAGCCTCAGTTCAGATTGGACTGGGTGGGTGAGTTCACAGAATGGGCAGGAAATGAGAATTTATCCATGTCTAATTAAGCTCTTTAGATAGCATCGGTCTAGACCAGCAATTTGCCTTTTACTGTACAGGAGAGGCGGAGAATGGATTCTCCTGTGTGAATAAGTAAATGCTAAGAGAATGGCCTGATAACAGGGGACTATAGGCCACGCTAGTCATTAGCTCAGCACGCCAACGCACATTTCTCAAGTCTCACACTCGTCATCCTGCTGTAGTCGTTCCACTGTCACACAGTTCGATGTGTGTGTGTGTGAGGGAGAGAGAGAGAGAGAGGAGGGAGAGAGAAAGAAAGAGACCAGACTAACTCAATTGACTGAAGTTTGATGAAGGTGACTTTAGGGGGGGGGGGGGGGGGGAGGGTTGGACCGTCGTTGCCCTCTTCATCATTGAGGATCGAAAGCTGAACAGCAGCAGCCATAACCACAGTCTTCTAGAAGACATTGTAAATCAGCAGTTGATGGGGCGAACCGCTAAGAACTTCTCACATACAGAACCAGGACCAACACAACATGCTGGACTTTCTCAAGCAGTGAAACTAATATAATGGTAGAAGCTTATCGTCCCCCACGCCATAGGCGATTTTACCCTCTGAGAGTAGGGGGGGCAACATTTTGACGTGAGAAAAAAAACAAACAGTTCTGCCGTCCCGTCCCATCTATTTACAAAGAATACCAGTTGTGAACAGTATGCTAATAAGAAATTCGTATGACAATTCAATATGTACAACGCATCAAACTTCATCTAGACACCACGAGCATGTCAATATGACTTTATGACCGAGCACTAGGCCATACCCAACATCACAACATCAAACTGCAACTGCCTGCTGGTGCTAGCTTCCTCGCCGATGGTGATGTTTCTAGTGCTAGTGCTAGCTCCGATAGCCTCTGGAGCACTTCTGCATTCGATTGCACTTCTGCATTCGATTGCACCTGCTGCGCTGTCATTTCGAGTGGTAGCTTCTTCATTAGCATTGCCAGTTTTTATTTTATTTAATGAAGAAGTGGTAAATTGTTTTTATAGCTCTTTTTGCCATTGTGAGCAGGTTGGCTAGTTGTAGCTTGTTGAGCACTGAGCAGTACAGTCAGATCTCATTTTTTTCGACGGACGAGTTGTGCCATTAGTGGATTATGAATATATATATATTTTTAAAGGTAGCCTAGTTAAAGTAATAAATACACTTTTTAAATTAATGATGATCTAACACAAACTGGTACAAACCACACGTATGTATTTAATAATTGTGTTAATTAGTAAAAAAAAAAAAAGTTTTTTTTTTTTAACAATCTGAGCAGAGTTGGGCTGTCCAATCAGGGGGGGCACTTGTCCCCCCTGCCCCCCCTATAAAATCGCCAATGCCCCACGCTGAAGGATGCAGGGGGGGGTGGTTTCTGTAGACCGATCCCTGGGCTTTAGTGCGTACATGCGTGCGTCCAGAAACACGTGTACCAGAGACCATCACCTGGCGGCGCTCGCCACAATTTATCTTTCCCATTGGTTGGCCGGGTTTCCCGATAAAGAACCTTAAGGAACCCTTCTTAAGCAACCCTTTGCATGGGAGTTAAGAAGTACTTTGGAGTTAAGTGCTTTTTAACTCAGTTAAGTGCTTCTTAACTCGTTCGGGAAACTCGGCCAAGTACATTTTGTTTTGTACGTAAAAACTAACTATGCTTGGTGCCTCAGTAAAAGTATATCTACACAGGACTCTGACTACTATCTAAACTAGGGTTGCAAAATTCAAGGAATTTCATTAATCGACAACTGTTAACAATAAATGTAAAAAATAATTGATAAGAACGTCCCGCGCCAGACTGCGCTTTGCTCGCTTCATTTTTGTCTTCTTCCGCTGTGTCGTTGAAATTTCCCGGCATCCCAATTATCCTTCACTACATGGCGTGGCGCCCTCATGTGCAGTCAGACCTCAAATTATGATTACATTTCAAGCAACTCCGATAACGTTCGTTTCCGAAAAAAAAAAGTTCTGTTCCATTAATAAGCAATTCATCGAGTAACCAAATCTTACTCGAGTAAATTCTTATCGGCAATTAATCGATAGTGCATTAACTGTTAACATCCCTGCTACACAGGACTACTATCTAAACACTCCAGAGTTCAGAGCTCATGTTTAGTA
>NW_028176683.1:15000-17500 GCF_949987555.1 Borostomias antarcticus
ATCTATCTATCTATCTATCTATCTATCTATCTATCTATCTATCTATCTATCTATCTATATGTCTATCTATCTATCTATCTATCTATCTATCTATCTATCTATCTATCTATCTATCTATCTATCTATCTATCTATCTATCTATCTATCTATCTATCTATATGTCTCTATCTCTATCTATCTATCTATCTAGTGACTCTCAGGGCGGCGCGGCCCCCTTTTATACCCTTCCTGGACGATGAAGATGTTCCTGCACATGAAGATGTTCCTACACAGCAGCCATTGAGGATGTTCCTACACAGCAGCCAATGAAAATGTTCCTACACAGCAGCCAGATTGTGACATCACAGAGCATCCCTGTGATGTCACAATCTGGCTGCTGTGTAAGAACATTTTCATTGGCTGCTGTGTAGGAACATCCTCAATGGCTGCTGTGTAGGAACATCTTCATTGGCTGCTGTGTAGGAACAGTCTCATTGGCTGCTGTGTCTATCTATCTATCTATCTATCTATCTATCTATCTGTCTCTATCTCTATCTATCTATCTATCTAGTGACTCTCAGGGCGGCGCGGCCCCCTTTTATACCCTTCCTGGACGATGAAGATGTTCCTGCACATGAAGATGTTCCTACACAGCAGCCATTGAGGATGTTCCTACACAGCAGCCAATGAAAATGTTCCTACACAGCAGCCAGATTGTGACATCACAGAGCATCCCTGTGATGTCACAATCTGGCTGCTGTGTAAGAACATTTTCATTGGCTGCTGTGTAGGAACATCCTCAATGGCTGCTGTGTAGGAACATCTTCATTGGCTGCTGTGTAGGAACAGTCTCATTGGCTGCTGTGTCTATCTATCTATCTATCTATCTATCTATCTATCTATCTATCTATCTATCTATCTATCTATCTATCTATCTATCTATCTATCTATCTATATGTCTATCTATCTATCTATCTATCTATCCATCTATCTATCTATCTATCTATCTATCTATCTATCTATCTATCTATCTATCTATCTATCTATCTATCTATCTATCTATCTATCTATATGTCTATCTATCTATCTATCTATCTATCCATCTATCTATCTATCTATCTATCTATCTATCTATCTATCTATCTATCTATCTATATGTCTCTATCTCTATCTATCTATCTATCTAGTGACTCTCAGGGCGGCGCGGCCCCCTTTTATACCCTTCCTGGACGATGAAGATGTTCCTGCACATGAAGATGTTCCTACACAGCAGCCATTGAGGATGTTCCTACACAGCAGCCAATGAAAATGTTCCTACACAGCAGCCAGATTGTGACATCACAGAGCATCCCTGTGATGTCACAATCTGGCTGCTGTGTAAGAACATTTTCATTGGCTGCTGTGTAGGAACATCCTCAATGGCTGCTGTGTAGGAACATCTTCATTGGCTGCTGTGTAGGAACAGTCTCATTGGCTGCTGTGTCTATCTATCTATCTATCTATCTATCTATCTATCTATCTATCTATCTATCTATCTATCTATCTATCTATCTATCTATCTATCTATCTATCTATCTATCTATCTATCTATCTATCTATCTATCTATATGTCTCTATCTCTATCTATCTGTCTATCTAGTGACTCTCAGGGCGGCGCGGCCCCCTTTTATACCCTTCCTGGACGATGAAGATGTTCCTGCACATGAAGATGTTCCTACACAGCAGCCATTGAGGATGTTCCTACACAGCAGCCAATGAAAATGTTCCTACACAGCAGCCAGATTGTGACATCACAGAGCATCCCTGTGATGTCACAATCTGGCTGCTGTGTAAGAACATTTTCATTGGCTGCTGTGTAGGAACATCCTCAATGGCTGCTGTGTAGGAACATCTTCATTGGCTGCTGTGTAGGAACAGTCTCATTGGCTGCTGTGTCTATCTATCTATCTATCTATCTATCTATCTATCTATCTATCTATCTATCTATCTATCTATCTGTCTCTATCTCTATCTCTATCTATCTATCTATCTAGCGACTCTCAGGGCGGCGCGGCCCCCTTTTATACCCTTCCTGGACGATGAAGATGTTCCTGCACATGAAGATGTTCCTACACAGCAGCCATTGAGGATGTTCCTACACAGCAGCCAATGAAAATGTTCCTACACAGCAGCCAGATTGTGACATCACAGAGCATCCCTGTGATGTCACAATCTGGCTGCTGTGTAAGAACATTTTCATTGGCTGCTGTGTAGGAACATCCTCAATGGCTGCTGTGTAGGAACATCTTCATTGGCTGCTGTGTAGGAACAGTCTCATTGGCTGCTGTGTCCATCTATCTATCTATCTATCTATCTATCTATCTATCTATCTATCTATCTATCTATCTATCTATCTATCTATCTATCTATCTATCTATCTATCTATCTATCTATCTATCTATCTATCTATCTATATGTCTCTATCTCTATCTATCTATCTAGTGACTCTCAGGGCGGCGCGGCCCCCTTTTATACCCTTCCT
>NW_028176683.1:40000-47500 GCF_949987555.1 Borostomias antarcticus
CCTACACAGCAGCCAGATTGTGACATCACAGAGCATCCCTGTGATGTCACAATCTGGCTGCTGTGTAAGAACATTTTCATTGGCTGCTGTGTAGGAACATCCTCAATGGCTGCTGTGTAGGAACATCTTCATTGGCTGCTGTGTAGGAACAGTCTCATTGGCTGCTGTGTCTATCTATCTATCTATCTATCTATCTATCTATCTATCTATCTATCTATCTATCTATCTATCTATCTATCTATCTATCTATCTATATGTCTCTATCTCTATCTATCTATCTAGTGACTCTCAGGGCGGCGCGGCCCCCTTTTATACCCTTCCTGGACGATGAAGATGTTCCTGCACATGAAGATGTTCCTACACAGCAGCCATTGAGGATGTTCCTACACAGAAGCCAATGAAAATGTTCCTACACAGCAGCCAGATTGTGACATCACAGAGCATCCCTGTGATGTCACAATCTGGCTGCTGTGTAAGAACATTTTCATTGGCTGCTGTGTAGGAACATCCTCAATGGCTGCTGTGTAGGAACATCTTCATTGGCTGCTGTGTAGGAACAGTCTCATTGGCTGCTGTGTCTATCTATCTATCTATCTATCTATCTATCTATCTATCTATCTATCTATCTATCTATCTATCTATCTATCTATATGTCTATATCTCTATCTATCTATCTAGTGACTCTCAGGGCGGCGCGGCCCCCTTTTATACCCTTCCTGGACGATGAAGATGTTCCTGCACATGAAGATGTTCCTACACAGCAGCCATTGAGGATGTTCCTACACAGCAGCCAATGAAAATGTTCCTACACAGCAGCCAGATTGTGACATCACAGAGCATCCCTGTGATGTCACAATCTGGCTGCTGTGTAAGAACATTTTCATTGGCTGCTGTGTAGGAACATCCTCAATGGCTGCTGTGTAGGAACATCTTCATTGGCTGCTGTGTAGGAACAGTCTCATTGGCTGCTGTGTCTATCTATCTATCTATCTATCTATCTATCTATCTATCTATCTATCTATCTATCTATCTATCTATCTATCTATCTATCTATCTCTCTATCTATCTATCTATCTATCTATCTATCTATCTAACTTTATATCTATCTATATGTCTCTATCTCTATCTATCTATCTATCTAGTGACTCTCAGGGCGGCGCGGCCCCCTTTTATACCCTTCCTGGACGATGAAGATGTTCCTGCACATGAAGATGTTCCTACACAGCAGCCATTGAGGATGTTCCTACACAGCAGCCAATGAAAATGTTCCTACACAGCAGCCAGATTGTGACATCACAGAGCATCCCTGTGATGTCACAATCTGGCTGCTGTGTAAGAACATTTTCATTGGCTGCTGTGTAGGAACATCCTCAATGGCGGCTGTGTAGGAACATATTCATTGGCTGCTGTGTAGGAACAGTCTCATTGGCTGCTGTGTCTATCTATCTATCTATCTATCTATCTATCTATCTATCTATCTATCTATCTATCTATCTATCTATCTATCTATATGTCTATCTATCTATCTATCCATCTATCTATCTATCTATCTATCTATCTATCTATCTATCTATCTATCTATCTATCTATCTATCTATCTATCTATCTATCTATCTATCTATATGTCTCTATCTCTATCTATCTATCTATCTATCTAGTGACTCTCAGGGCGGCGCGGCCCCCTTTTATACCCTTCCTGGACGATGAAGATGTTCCTGCACATGAAGATGTTCCTACACAGCAGCCATTGAGGATGTTCCTACATAGCAGCCAATGAAAATGTTCCTACACAGCAGCCAGATTGTGACATCACAGAGCATCCCTGTGATGTCACAATCTGGCTGCTGTGTAAGAACATTTTCATTGGCTGCTGTGTAGGAACATCCTCAATGGCTGCTGTGTAGGAACATCTTCATTGGCTGCTGTGTAGGAACAGTCTCATTGGCTGCTGTGTCTATCTATCTATCTATCTATCTATCTATCTATCTATCTATCTATCTATCTATCTATCTATCTATCTATCTATCTATCTATCTATCTATCAATCTCTCTATCTATCTATCTATCTATCTAACTTTATATCTATCTATATGTCTCTATCTCTATCTATCTATCTATCTAGTGACTCTCAGGGCGGCGCGGCCCCCTTTTATACCCTTCCTGGACGATGAAGATGTTCCTGCACATGAAGATGTTCCTACACAGCAGCCATTGAGGATGTTCCTACACAGCAGCCAATGAAAATGTTCCTACACAGCAGCCAGATTGTGACATCACAGAGCATCCCTGTGATGTCACAATCTGGCTGCTGTGTAAGAACATTTTCATTGGCTGCTGTGTAGGAACATCCTCAATGGCGGCTGTGTAGGAACATATTCATTGGCTGCTGTGTAGGAACAGTCTCATTGGCTGCTGTGTCTATCTATCTATCTATCTATCTATCTATCTATCTATCTATCTATCTATCTATCTATCTATCTATCTATCTATCTATCTATCTATATGTCTATCTATCTATCTATCCATCTATCTATCTATCTATCTATCTATCTATCTATCTATCTATCTATCTATCTATCTATCTATCTATCTATCTATCTATCTATCTATCTATATGTCTCTATCTCTATCTATCTATCTATCTATCTAGTGACTCTCAGGGCGGCGCGGCCCCCTTTTATACCCTTCCTGGACGATGAAGATGTTCCTGCACATGAAGATGTTCCTACACAGCAGCCATTGAGGATGTTCCTACATAGCAGCCAATGAAAATGTTCCTACACAGCAGCCAGATTGTGACATCACAGAGCATCCCTGTGATGTCACAATCTGGCTGCTGTGTAAGAACATTTTCATTGGCTGCTGTGTAGGAACATCCTCAATGGCTGCTGTGTAGGAACATCTTCATTGGCTGCTGTGTAGGAACAGTCTCATTGGCTGCTGTGTCTATCTATCTATCTATCTATCTATCTATCTATCTATCTATCTATCTATCTATCTATCTATATGTCTCTATCTCTATCTATCTATCTAGTGACTCTCAGGGCGGCGCGGCCCCCTTTTATACCCTTCCTGGACGATGAAGATGTTCCTGCACATGAAGATGTTCCTACACAGCAGCCATTGAGGATGTTCCTACACAGCAGCCAATGAAAATGTTCCTACACAGCAGCCAGATTGTGACATCACAGAGCATCCCTGTGATGTCACAATCTGGCTGCTGTGTAAGAACATTTTCATTGGCTGCTGTGTAGGAACATCCTCAATGGCTGCTGTGTAGGAACATCTTCATTGGCTGATGTGTAGGAACAGTCTCATTGGCTGCTGTGTCTATCTATCTATCTATCTATCTATCTATCTATCTATCTATCTATCTATCTATCTATCTATCTATCTATCTATCTATCTATCTATCTATCTGTCTCTATCTCTATCTATCTATCTAGTGACTCTAAGGGCGGCGCGGCCCCCTTTTATACCCTTCCTGGACGATGAAGATGTTCCTGCACATGAAGATGTTCCTACACAGCAGCCATTGAGGATGTTCCTACACAGCAGCCAATGAAAATGTTCCTACACAGCAGCCAGATTGTGACATCACAGAGCATCCCTGTGATGTCACAATCTGGCTGCTGTGTAAGAACATTTTCATTGGCTGCTGTGTAGGAACATCCTCAATGGCTGCTGTGTAGGAACATCTTCATTGGCTGCTGTGTAGGAACAGTCTCATTGGCTGCTGTGTCTATCTATCTATCTATCTATCTATCTATCTATCTATCTATCTATCTATCTATCTATCTATCTATCTATATGTCTCTATCTCTATCTATCTATCTAGTGACTCTCAGGGCGGAGCGGCCCCCTTTTATACCCTTCCTGGACGATGAAGATGTTCCTGCACATGAAGATGTTCCTACACAGCAGCCATTGAGGATGTTCCTACACAGCAGCCAATGAAAATGTTCCTACACAGCAGCCAGATTGGGACATCACAGAGCATCCCTGTGATGTCACAATCTGGCTGCTGTGTAAGAACATTTTCATTGGCTGCTGTGTAGGAACATCCTCAATGGCTGCTATGTAGGAACATCTTCATTGGCTGCTGTGTAGGAACAGTCTCATTGGCTGCTGTGTCTATCTATCAATCTATCTATCTATCTATCTATCTATCTATCTATCTATCTATCTATCTATCTATCTATCTATCTATCTATCTATCTATCTATCTATATGTCTATCTATCTATCTATCTATCTATCTATCTATCTATCTATCTATCTATCTATCTATCTATCTATCTATCTATCTATCTATATGTCTCTATCTCTATCTATCTATCTATCTAGTGACTCTCAGGGCGGCGCGGCCCCCTTTTATACCCTTCCTGGACGATGAAGATGTTCCTGCACATGAAGATGTTCCTACACAGCAGCCATTGAGGATGTTCCTACACAGCAGCCAATGAAAATGTTCCTACACAGCAGCCAGATTGTGACATCACAGAGCATCCCTGTGATGTCACAATCTGGCTGCTGTGTAAGAACATTTTCATTGGCTGCTGTGTAGGAACATCCTCAATGGCTGCTGTGTAGGAACATCTTCATTGGCTGATGTGTAGGAACAGTCTCATTGGCTGCTGTGTCTATCTATCTATCTATCTATCTATCTATCTATCTATCTATCTATCTATCTATCTATCTATCTATCTATCTATCTGTCTCTATCTCTATCTATCTATCTAGTGACTCTAAGGGCGGCGCGGCCCCCTTTTATACCCTTCCTGGACGATGAAGATGTTCCTGCACATGAAGATGTTCCTACACAGCAGCCATTGAGGATGTTCCTACACAGCAGCCAATGAAAATGTTCCTACACAGCAGCCAGATTGTGACATCACAGAGCATCCCTGTGATGTCACAATCTGGCTGCTGTGTAAGAACATTTTCATTGGCTGCTGTGTAGGAACATCCTCAATGGCTGCTGTGTAGGAACATCTTCATTGGCTGCTGTGTAGGAACAGTCTCATTGGCTGCTGTGTCTATCTATCTATCTATCTATCTATCTATCTATCTATCTATCTATCTATCTATCTATCTATCTATCTATCTATCTATCTATCTATCTATATGTCTCTATCTCTATCTATCTATCTAGTGACTCTCAGGGCGGCGCGGCCCCCTTTTATACCCTTCCTGGACGATGAAGATGTTCCTGCACATGAAGATGTTCCTACACCGCAGCCATTGAGGATGTTCCTACACAGCAGCCAATGAAAATGTTCCTACACAGCAGCCAGATTGTGACATCACAGAGCATCCCTGTGATGTCACAATCTGGCTGCTGTGTAAGAACATTTTCATTGGCTGCTGTGTAGGAACATCCTCAATGGCTGCTATGTAGGAACATCTTCATTGGCTGCTGTGTAGGAACAGTCTCATTGGCTGCTGTGTCTATCTATCTATCTATCTATCTATCTATCTATCCATCTATCTATCTATCTATCTATCTATCTATCTATCTATCTATCTATCTATCTATCTATCTATCTATCTATCTATCTATCTATATATATATCTATCTATCTATCTATATGTCTCTTTCTCTATCTATCTATCTAGTGACTCTCAGGGCGGCGCGGCCCCCTTTTATACCCTTCCTGGACGATGAAGATGTTCCTGCACATGAAGATGTTCCTACACAGCAGCCATTGAGGATGTTCCTACACAGCAGCCAATGAAAAGGTTCCTACACAGCAGCCAGATTGTGACATCACAGAGCATCCCTGTGATGTCACAATCTGGCTGCTGTGTAAGAACATTTTCATTGGCTGCTGTGTAGGAACATCCTCAATGGCGGCTGTGTAGGAACATCTTCATTGGCTGCTGTGTAGGAACAGTCTCATTGGCTGCTGTGTCTATCTATCTATCTATCTATCTATCTATCTATCTATATGTCTCTATCTCTATCTATCTATCTAGTGACTCTCAGGGCGGCGCGGCCCCCTTTTATACCCTTCCTGGACGATGAAGATGTTCCTGCACATGAAGATGTTCCTACACCGCAGCCATTGAGGATGTTCCTACACAGCAGCCAATGAAAATGTTCCTACACAGCAGCCAGATTGTGACATCACAGAGCATCCCTGTGATGTCACAATCTGGCTGCTGTGTAAGAACATTTTCATTGGCTGCTGTGTAGGAACATCCTCAATGGCTGCTATGTAGGAACATCTTCATTGGCTGCTGTGTAGGAACAGTCTCATTGGCTGCTGTGTCTATCTATCAATCTATCTATCTATCTATCTATCTATCTATCTATCTATCTATCTATCTATCTATCTATCTATCTATCTATATGTCTGTCTATCTATCTATCTATCTATCTATCTATCTATCTATCTATCTATCTATATGTCTCTATCTCTATCTATCTATCTAGTGACTCTCAGGGCGGCGCGGCCCCCTTTTATACCCTTCCTGGACGATGAAGATGTTCCTGCACATGAAGATGTTCCTACACAGCAGCCATTGAGGATGTTCCTACACAGCAGCCAATGAAAATGTTCCTACACAGCAGCCAGATTGTGACATCACAGAGCATCCCTGTGATGTCACAATCTGGCTGCTGTGTAAGAACATTTTCATTGGCTGCTGTGTAGGAACATCCTCAATGGCTGCTATGTAGGAACATCTTCATTGGCTGCTGTGTAGGAACAGTCTCATTGGCTGCTGTGTCTATCTATCTATCTATCTATCTATCTATCTATCCATCTATCTATCTATCTATCTATCTATCTATCTATCTATCTATCTATCTATCTATCTATCTATCTATATATATATCTATCTATCTATCTATCTATATGTCTCTTTCTCTATCTATCTATCTAGTGACTCTCAGGGCGGCGCGGCCCCCTTTTATACCCTTCCTGGACGATGAAGATGTTCCTGCACATGAAGATGTTCCTACACAGCAGCCATTGAGGATGTTCCTACACAGCAGCCAATGAAAATGTTCCTACACAGCAGCCAGATTGTGACATCACAGAGCATCCCTGTGATGTCACAATCTGGCTGCTGTGTAAGAACATTTTCATTGGCTGCTGTGTAGGAACATCCTCAATGGCGGGTGTGTAGGAACATCTTCATTGGCTGCTGTGTAGGAACAGTCTCATTGGCTGCTGTGTCTATCTATCTATCTATCTATCTATCTATCCATCTATCTATCTATCTATCTATCTATCTATCTATCTATCTATCTATCTATCTATCTATCTATCTATCTATCTATCTATCTATCTATCTATATGTCTCTATCTCTATCTATCTATCTAGTGACTCTCAGGGCGGCGCGGCCCCCTTTTATACCCTTCCTGGACGATGAAGATGTTCCTGCACATGAAGATGTTCCTACACCGCAGCCATTGAGGATGTTCCTACACAGCAGCCAATGAAAATGTTCCTACACAGCAGCCAGATTGTGACATCACAGAGCATCCCT
>NW_028176683.1:55000-57500 GCF_949987555.1 Borostomias antarcticus
TCCTGGACGATGAAGATGTTCCTGCACATGAAGATGTTCCTACACCGCAGCCATTGAGGATGTTCCTACACAGCAGCCAATGAAAATGTTCCTACACAGCAGCCAGATTGTGACATCACAGAGCATCCCTGTGATGTCACAATCTGGCTGCTGTGTAAGAACATTTTCATTGGCTGCTGTGTAGGAACATCCTCAATGGCTGCTATGTAGGAACATCTTCATTGGCTGCTGTGTAGGAACAGTCTCATTGGCTGCTGTGTCTATCTATCTATCTATCTATCTATCTATCCATCTATCTATCTATCTATCTATCTATCTATCTATCTATCTATCTATCTATCTATCTATCTATCTATCTATCTATCTATCTATCTATCTATCTATCTATCTATATGTCTCTATCTCTATCTATCTATCTAGTGACTCTCAGGGCGGCGCGGCCCCCTTTTATACCCTTCCTGGACGATGAAGATGTTCCTGCACATGAAGATGTTCCTACACCGCAGCCATTGAGGATGTTCCTACACAGCAGCCAATGAAAATGTTCCTACACAGCAGCCAGATTGTGACATCACAGAGCATCCCTGTGATGTCACAATCTGGCTGCTGTGTAAGAACATTTTCATTGGCTGCTGTGTAGGAACATCCTCAATGGCTGCTATGTAGGAACATCTTCATTGGCTGCTGTGTAGGAACAGTCTCATTGGCTGCTGTGTCTATCTATCAATCTATCTATCTATCTATCTATCTATCTATCTATCTATCTATCTATCTATCTATCTATCTATCTATCTATCTATCTATCTATCTATCTATCTATCTATCTATCTATATGTCTCTATCTCTATCTATCTATCTAGTGACTCTCAGGGCGGCGCGGCCCCCTTTTATACCCTTCCTGGACGATGAAGATGTTCCTGCACATGAAGATGTTCCTACACCGCAGCCATTGAGGATGTTCCTACACAGCAGCCAATGAAAATGTTCCTACACAGCAGCCAGATTGTGACATCACAGAGCATCCCTGTGATGTCACAATCTGGCTGCTGTGTAAGAACATTTTCATTGGCTGCTGTGTAGGAACATCCTCAATGGCTGCTATGTAGGAATATCTTCATTGGCTGCTGTGTAGGAACAGTCTCATTGGCTGCTGTGTCTATCTATCAATCTATCAATCTATCTATCTATCTATCTATCTATCTATCTATCTATCTATCTATCTATCTATCTATCTATCTATCTATCTATATGTCTATCTATCTATCTATCTATCTATCTATCTATCTATCTATCTATCTATCTATCTATCTATCTATCTATCTATCTATCTATCTATATGTCTCTATCTATCTATCTAGTGACTCTCAGGGCGGCGCGGCCCCCTTTTATACCCTTCCTGGACGATGAAGATGTTCCTGCACATGAAGATGTTCCTACACCGCAGCCATTGAGGATGTTCCTACACAGCAGCCAATGAAAATGTTCCTACACAGCAGCCAGATTGTGACATCACAGAGCATCCCTGTGATGTCACAATCTGGCTGCTGTGTAAGAACATTTTCATTGGCTGCTGTGTAGGAACATCCTCAATGGCTGCTGTGTAGGAACATCTTCATTGGCTGCTGTGTAGGAACAGTCTCATTGGCTGCTGTGTCTATCTATCTATCTATCTATCTATCTATCTATCTATCTATCTATCTATCTATCTATCTATCTATCTATCTATCTATCTATCTATCTATCTATCTATCTATCTATCTATCTATATGTCTCTATCTCTATCTATCTATCTAGTGACTCTCAGGGCGGCGCGGCCCCCTTTTATACCCTTCCTGGACGATGAAGATGTTCCTGCACATGAAGATGTTCCTACACCGCAGCCATTGAGGATGTTCCTACACAGCAGCCAATGAAAATGTTCCTACACAGCAGCCAGATTGTGACATCACAGAGCATCCCTGTGATGTCACAATCTGGCTGCTGTGTAAGAACATTTTCATTGGCTGCTGTGTAGGAACATCCTCAATGGCTGCTATGTAGGAACATCTTCATTGGCTGGTGTTTAGGAACAGTCTCATTGGCTGCTGTGTCTATCTATCTATCTATCTATCTATCTATCTATCTATCTATCTATCTATCCATCTATCTATCTATCTATCTATCTATCTATCTATCTATCTATCTATCTATCTATCTATCTATCTATCTATCTATATATATATCTATCTATCTATCTATCTATCTATATGTCTCTTTCTCTATCTATCTATCTAGTGACTCTCAGGGCGGCGCGGCCCCCTTTTATACCCTTCCTGGACGATGAAGATGTTCCTGCACATGAAGATGTTCCTACACAGCAGCCATTGAGGATGTTCCTACACAGCAGCCAATGAAAATGTTCCTACACAGCAGCCAGATTGTGACATCACAGAGCATCCCTGTGATGTCACAATCTGGCTGCTGTGTAAGAACATTTTCATTGGCTGCTGTGTAGGAACAT
>NW_028176683.1:65000-67500 GCF_949987555.1 Borostomias antarcticus
CCATTGAGGATGTTCCTACACAGCAGCCAATGAAAATGTTCCTACACAGCAGCCAGATTGTGACATCACAGAGCATCCCTGTGATGTCACAATCTGGCTGCTGTGTAAGAACATTTTCATTGGCTGCTGTGTAGGAACATCCTCAATGGCTGCTATGTAGGAACATCTTCATTGGCTGCTGTGTAGGAACAGTCTCATTGGCTGCTGTGTCTATCTATCAATCTATCTATCTATCTATCTATCTATCTATCTATCTATCTATCTATCTATCTATCTATCTATCTATCTATATGTCTATCTATCTATCTATCTATCTATCTATCTATCTATCTATCTATCTATCTATCTATCTATCTATCTATCTATCTATCTATCTATCTATCTATCTATATGTCTCTATCTCTATCTATCTATCTAGTGACTCTCAGGGCGGCGCGGCCCCCTTTTATACCCTTCCTGGACCATGAAGATGTTCCTGCACATGAAGATGTTCCTACACCGCAGCCATTGAGGATGTTCCTACACAGCAGCCAATGAAAATGTTCCTACACAGCAGCCAGATTGTGACATCACAGAGCATCCCTGTGATGTCACAATCTGGCTGCTGTGTAAGAACATTTTCATTGGCTGCTGTGTAGGAACATCCTCAATGGCTGCTATGTAGGAACATCTTCATTGGCTGCTGTGTAGGAACAGTCTCATTGGCTGCTGTGTCTATCTATCAATCTATCTATCTATCTATCTATCTATCTATCTATCTATCTATCTATCTATCTATCTATCTATCTATCTATCTATCTATCTATCTATCTATCTATCTATCTATCTATATGTCTCTTTCTCTATCTATCTATCTAGTGACTCTCAGGGCGGCGCGGCCCCCTTTTATACCCTTCCTGGACAATGAAGATGTTCCTGCACATGAAGATGTTCCTACACAGCAGCCATTGAGGATGTTCCTACACAGCAGCCAATGAAAATGTTCCTACACAGCAGCCAGATTGTGACATCACAGAGCATCCCTGTGATGTCACAATCTGGCTGCTGTGTAAGAACATTTTCATTGGCTGCTGTGTAGGAACATCCTCAATGGCTGCTATGTAGGAACATCTTCATTGGCTGCTGTGTAGGAACAGTCTCATTGGCTGCTGTGTCTATCTATCAATCTATCAATCTATCTATCTATCTATCTATCTATCTATCTATCTATCTATCTATCTATCTATCTATCTATCTATCTATCTATCTATCTATCTATATGTCTCTATCTCTATCTATCTATCTAGTGACTCTCAGGGCGGCGCGGCCCCCTTTTATACCCTTCCTGGACGATGAAGATGTTCCTGCACATGAAGATGTTCCTACACAGCAGCCATTGAGGATGTTCCTACACAGCAGCCAATGAAAATGTTCCTACACAGCAGCCAGATTGTGACATCACAGAGCATCCCTGTGATGTCACAATCTGGCTGCTGTGTAAGAACATTTTCATTGGCTGCTGTGTAGGAACATCCTCTATGGCTGCTGTGTAGGAACATCTTCATTGGCTGCTGTGTAGGAACAGTCTCATTGGCTGCTGTGTCTATCTATCTATCTATCTATCTATCTATCTATCTATCTATCTATCTATCTATCTATCTATCTATCTATCTATCTATCTATCTATCTATCTATCTATCTATATGTCTCTATCTCTATCTATCTATCTAGTGACTCTCAGGGCGGCGCGGCCCCCTTTTATACCCTTCCTGGACGATGAAGATGTTCCTGCACATGAAGATGTTCCTACACCGCAGCCATTGAGGATGTTCCTACACAGCAGCCAATGAAAATGTTCCTACACAGCAGCCAGATTGTGACATCACAGAGCATCCCTGTGATGTCACAATCTGGCTGCTGTGTAAGAACATTTTCATTGGCTGCTGTGTAGGAACATCCTCAATGGCTGCTATGTAGGAACATCTTCATTGGCTGCTGTGTAGGAACAGTCTCATTGGCTGCTGTGTCTATCTATCTATCTATCTATCTATCTATCTATCTATCTATCTATCTATCTATCTATCTATCTATCTATCCATCTATCTATCTATCTATCTATCTATCTATCTATCTATCTATCTATCTATCTATATATATATCTATCTATCTATCTATCTATATGTCTCTTTCTCTATCTATCTATCTAGTGACTCTCAGGGCGGCGCGGCCCCCTTTTATACCCTTCCTGGACGATGAAGATGTTCCTGCACATGAAGATGTTCCTACACAGCAGCCATTGAGGATGTTCCTACACAGCAGCCAATGAAAATGTTCCTACACAGCAGCCAGATTGTGACATCACAGAGCATCCCTGTGATGTCACAATCTGGCTGCTGTGTAAGAACATTTTCATTGGCTGCTGTGTAGGAACATCCTCAATGGCGGCTGTGTAGGAACATCTTCATTGGCTGCTGTGTAGGAACAGTCTCATTGGCTGCTGTGTCTATCTATCTATCTATCT
>NW_028176683.1:137500-145000 GCF_949987555.1 Borostomias antarcticus
CATCTTCATTGGCTGCTGTGTAGGAACAGTCTCATTGGCTGCTGTGTCTATCTATCTATCTATCTATCTATCTATCTATCTATCTATCTATCTATCTATCTATCTATCTATCTATCTATCTATCTATCTATATGTCTCTATCTCTATCTATCTATCTAGTGACTCTCAGGGCGGCGCAGCCCCCTTTTATACCCTTCCTGGACGATGAAGATGTTCCTGCACATGAAGATGTTCCTACACAGCAGCCATTGAGGATGTTCCTACACAGCAGCCAATGAAAATGTTCCTACACAGCAGCCAGATTGTGACATCACAGAGCATCCCTGTGATGTCACAATCTGGCTGCTGTGTAAGAACATTTTCATTGGCTGCTGTGTAGGAACATCCTCAATGGCTGCTATGTAGGAACATCTTCATTGGCTGCTGTGTAGGAACAGTCTCATTGGCTGCTGTGTCTATCAATCTATCTATCTATCTATCTATCTATCTATCTATCTATCTATCTATCTATCTATCTATCTATATGTCTATCAATCTATCTATCTATCTATCTATCTATCTATCTATCTATCTATCTATCTATCTATCTATCTATCTATCTATCTATATGTCTATCTATCTATCTATCTATCTATCTATCTATCTATCTATCTATCTATATATATATCTATCTATCTATCTATCTATCTATATGTCTCTTTCTCTATCTATCTATCTAGTGACTCTCAGGGCGGCGCGGCCCCCTTTTATACCCTTCCTGGACGATGAAGATGTTCCTGCACATGAAGATGTTCCTACACAGCAGCCATTGAGGATGTTCCTACACAGCAGCCAATGAAAATGTTCCTACACAGCAGCCAGATTGTGACATCACAGAGCATCCCTGTGATGTCACAATCTGGCTGCTGTGTAAGAACATTTTCATTGGCTGCTGTGTAGGAACATCCTCAATGGCTGCTATGTAGGAACATCTTCATTGGCTGCTGTGTAGGAACAGTCTCATTGGCTGCTGTGTCTATCTATCAATCTATCTATCTATCTATCTATCTATCTATCTATCTATCTATCTATCTATCTATCTATCTATCTATCTATCTATCTATCTATCTATCTATCCATCTATCTATCTATCTATCTATCTATCTATCTATCTATCTATCTATCTATCTATCTATCTATCTATCTATCTATCTATCTATATGTCTCTATCTCTATCTATCTATCTATCTAGTGACTCTCAGGGCGGCGCGGCCCCCTTTTATACCCTTCCTGGACGATGAAGATGTTCCTGCACATGAAGATGTTCCTACACAGCAGCCATTGAGGATGTTCCTACACAGCAGCCAATGAAAATGTTCCTACACAGCAGCCAGATTGTGACATCACAGAGCATCCCTGTGATGTCACAATCTGGCTGCTGTGTAAGAACATTTTCATTGGCTGCTGTGTAGGAACATCCTCAATGGCTGCTGTGTAGGAACATCTTCATTGGCTGCTGTGTAGGAACAGTCTCATTGGCTGCTGTGTCTATCTATCTATCTATCTATCTATCTATCTATCTATCTATCTATCTATCTATCTATCTATCTATCTATCTATCTATCTATCTATCTATCTATCTATCTATCTATCTATCTATATGTCTCTATCTCTATCTATCTATCTAGTGACTCTCAGGGCGGCGCGGCCCCCTTTTATACCCTTCCTGGACGATGAAGATGTTCCTGCACATGAAGATGTTCCTACACCGCAGCCATTGAGGATGTTCCTACACAGCAGCCAATGAAAATGTTCCTACACAGCAGCCAGATTGTGACATCACAGAGCATCCCTGTGATGTCACAATCTGGCTGCTGTGTAAGAACATTTTCATTGGCTGCTGTGTAGGAACATCCTCAATGGCTGCTATGTAGGAACATCTTCATTGGCTGCTGTGTAGGAACAGTCTCATTGGCTGCTGTGTCTATCTATCAATCTATCTATCTATCTATCTATCTATCTATCTATCTATCTATCTATCTATCTATCTATCTATCTATCTATCTATATGTCTATCTATCTATCTATCTATCTATCTATCTATCTATCTATCTATCTATCTATCTATCTATCTATCTATCTATCTATCTATCTATCTATCTATCTATCTATCTATCTATCAATCTATCTATCTATCTATCTATCTATATGTCTCTATCTCTATCTATCTATCTAGTGACTCTCAGGGCGGCGCGGCCCCCTTTTATACCCTTCCTGGACGATGAAGATGTTCCTGCACATGAAGATGTTCCTACACCGCAGCCATTGAGGATGTTCCTACACAGCAGCCAATGAAAATGTTCCTACACAGCAGCCAGATTGTGACATCAACGAGCATCCCTGTGATGTCACAATCTGGCTGCTGTGTAAGAACATTTTCATTGGCTGCTGTGTAGGAAAATCCTCAATGGCTGCTATGTAGGAACATCTTCATTGGCTGCTGTGTAGGAACAGTCTCATTGGCTGCTGTGTCTATCTATCAATCTATCTATCTATCTATCTATCTATCTATCTATCTATCTATCTATCTATCTATCTATCTATCTATCTATCTATATGTCTATCTATCTATCTATCTATCTATCTATCTATCTATCTATCTATCTATCTATCTATCTATCTATCTATCTATCTATCTATCTATCTATATGTCTCTATCTCTATCTATCTATCTAGTGACTCTCAGGGCGGCGCGGCCCCCTTTTATACCCTTCCTGGACGATGAAGATGTTCCTGCACATGAAGATGTTCCTACACAGCAGCCATTGAGGATGTTCCTACACAGCAGCCAATGAAAATGTTTCTACACAGCAGCCAGATTGTGACATCACAGAGCATCCCTGTGATGTCACAATCTGGCTGCTGTGTAAGAACATTTTCATTGGCTGCTGTGTAGGAACATCCTCAATGGCTGCTATGTAGGAACATCTTCATTGGCTGCTGTGTAGGAACAGTCTCATTGGCTGCTGTGTCTATCTATCAATCTATCAATCTATCTATCTATCTATCTATCTATCTATCTATCTATCTATCTATCTATCTATCTATCTATCTATCTATCTATCTATCTATCTATCTATCTATCTATCTATATGTCTCTATCTCTATCTATCTATCTATCTAGTGACTCTCAGGGCGGCGCGGCCCCCTTTTATACCCTTCCTGGACGATGAAGATGTTCCTGCACATGAAGATGTTCCTACACAGCAGCCATTGAGGATGTTCCTACACAGCAGCCAATGAAAATGTTCCTACACAGCAGCCAGATTGTGACATCACAGAGCATCCCTGTGATGTCACAATCTGGCTGCTGTGTAAGAACATTTTCATTGGCTGCTGTGTAGGAACATCCTCAATGGCTGCTGTGTAGGAACATCTTCATTGGCTGCTGTGTAGGAACAGTCTCATTGGCTGCTGTGTCTATCTATCTATCTATCTATCTATCTATCTATCTATATGTCTCTATCTCTATCTATCTATCTATCTAGTGACTCTCAGGGCGGCGCGGCCCCCTTTTATACCCTTCCTGGACGATGAAGATGTTCCTGCACATGAAGATGTTCCTACACCGCAGCCATTGAGGATGTTCCTACACAGCAGCCAATGAAAATGTTCCTACACAGCAGCCAGATTGTGACATCACAGAGCATCCCTGTGATGTCACAATCTGGCTGCTGTGTAAGAACATTTTCATTGGCTGCTGTGTAGGAACATCCTCAATGGCTGCTATGTAGGAACATCTTCATTGGCTGCTGTGTAGGAACAGTCTCATTGGCTGCTGTGTCTATCTATCAATCTATCTATCTATCTATCTATCTATCTATCTATCTATCTATCTATCTATCTATCTATCTATCTATCTATCTATCTATCTATATGTCTATCTATCTATCTATCTATCTATCTATCTATCTATCTATCTATCTATCTATCTATATGTCTATCTATCTATCTATCTATCTATCTATCTATCTATCTATCTATCTATCTATCTATCTATCTATCTATCTATCTAGTGACTCTCAGGGCGGCGCGGCCCCCTTTTATACCCTTCCTGGACGATGAAGATGTTCCTGCACATGAAGATGTTCCTACACAGCAGCCATTGAGGATGTTCCTACACAGCAGCCAATGAAAATGTTCCTACACAGCAGCCAGATTGTGACATCACAGAGCATCCCTGTGATGTCACAATCTGGCTGCTGTGTAAGAACATTTTCATTGGCTGCTGTGTAGGAACATCCTCAATGGCTGCTATGTAGGAACATCTTCATTGGCTGCTGTGTAGGAACAGTCTCATTGGCTTCTGTGTCTATCTATCTATCTATCTATCTATCTATCTATCTATCTATCTATCTATCTATCTATCTATCTATCTATCTATCTATCTATCTATCTATCTATCTATCTATATGTCTCTATCTCTATCTATCTATCTATCTAGTGACTCTCAGGGCGGCGCGGCCCCCTTTTATACCCTTCCTGGACGATGAAGATGTTCCTGCACATGAAGATGTTCCTACACAGCAGCCATTGAGGATGTTCCTACACAGCAGCCAATGAAAATGTTCCTACACAGCAGCCAGATTGTGACATCACAGAGCATCCCTGTGATGTCACAATCTGGCTGCTGTGTAAGAACATTTTCATTGGCTGCTGTGTAGGAACATCCTCAATGGCTGCTATGTAGGAACATCTTCATTGGCTGCTGTGTAGGAACAGTCTCATTGGCTGCTGTGTCTATCTATCAATCTATCTATCTATCTATCTATCTATCTATCTATCTATCTATCTATCTATCTATCTATCTATCTATCTATCTATATGTCTATCTATCTATCTATCTATCTATCTATCTATCTATCTATCTATATGTCTATCTATCTATCTATCTATCTATCTATCTATCTATCTATCTATCTATCTATCTATCTATCTATCTATCTATCTATCTATCTATCTATCTATCTATCTATCTATATATCTATCTATCTATCTATCTATATGTCTCTTTCTCTATCTATCTATCTAGTGACTCTCAGGGCGGCGCGGCCCCCTTTTATACCCTTCCTGGACGATGAAGATGTTCCTGCACATGAAGATGTTCCTACACAGCAGCCATTGAGGATGTTCCTACACAGCAGCCAATGAAAATGTTCCTACACAGCAGCCAGATTGTGACATCACAGATCATCCCTGTGATGTCACAATCTGGCTGCTGTGTAAGAACATTTTCATTGGCTGCTGTGTAGGAACATCCTCAATGGCTGCTATGTAGGAACATCTTCATTGGCTGCTGTGTAGGAACAGTCTCATTGGCTGCTGTGTCTATCTATCAATCTATCAATCTATCAATCTATCTATCTATCTATCTATCTATCTATCTATCTATCTATCTATCTATCTATCTATCTATCTATATGTCTATCTATCTATCTATCTATCTATCTATCTATCTATCTATCTATCTATCTATCTATATGTCTATCTATCTATCTATCTATCTATCTATCTATCTATCTATCTATCTATCTATCTATCTATCTATCTATCTATCTAGTGACTCTCAGGGCGGCGCGGCCCCCTTTTATACCCTTCCTGGACGATGAAGATGTTCCTGCACATGAAGATGTTCCTACACAGCAGCCATTGAGGATGTTCCTACACAGCAGCCAATGAAAATGTTCCTACACAGCAGCCAGATTGTGACATCACAGAGCATCCCTGTGATGTCACAATCTGGCTGCTGTGTAAGAACATTTTCATTGGCTGCTGTGTAGGAACATCCTCAATGGCTGCTATGTAGGAACATCTTCATTGGCTGCTGTGTAGGAACAGTCTCATTGGCTTCTGTGTCTATCTATCTATCTATCTATCTATCTATCTATCTATCTATCTATCTATCTATCTATCTATCTATCTATCTATCTATCTATCTATCTATCTATATGTCTCTATCTCTATCTATCTATCTATCTAGTGACTCTCAGGGCGGCGCGGCCCCCTTTTATACCCTTCCTGGACGATGAAGATGTTCCTGCACATGAAGATGTTCCTACACAGCAGCCATTGAGGATGTTCCTACACAGCAGCCAATGAAAATGTTCCTACACAGCAGCCAGATTGTGACATCACAGAGCATCCCTGTGATGTCACAATCTGGCTGCTGTGTAAGAACATTTTCATTGGCTGCTGTGTAGGAACATCCTCAATGGCTGCTATGTAGGAACATCTTCATTGGCTGCTGTGTAGGAACAGTCTCATTGGCTGCTGTGTCTATCTATCAATCTATCTATCTATCTATCTATCTATCTATCTATCTATCTATCTATCTATCTATCTATCTATCTATCTATCTATATGTCTATCTATCTATCTATCTATCTATCTATCTATCTATCTATCTATATGTCTATCTATCTATCTATCTATCTATCTATCTATCTATCTATCTATCTATCTATCTATCTATCTATCTATCTATCTATCTATCTATCTATCTATCTATATATCTATCTATCTATCTATCTATATGTCTCTTTCTCTATCTATCTATCTAGTGACTCTCAGGGCGGCGCGGCCCCCTTTTATACCCTTCCTGGACGATGAAGATGTTCCTGCACATGAAGATGTTCCTACACAGCAGCCATTGAGGATGTTCCTACACAGCAGCCAATGAAAATGTTCCTACACAGCAGCCAGATTGTGACATCACAGATCATCCCTGTGATGTCACAATCTGGCTGCTGTGTAAGAACATTTTCATTGGCTGCTGTGTAGGAACATCCTCAATGGCTGCTATGTAGGAACATCTTCATTGGCTGCTGTGTAGGAACAGTCTCATTGGCTGCTGTGTCTATCTATCAATCTATCAATCTATCAATCTATCTATCTATCTATCTATCTATCTATCTATCTATCTATCTATCTATCTATCTATCTATCTATCTATCTATATGTCTCTATCTCTATCTATCTATCTATCTAGTGACTCTCAGGGCGGCGCGGCCCCCTTTTATACCCTTCCTGGACGATGAAGATGTTCCTGCACATGAAGATGTTCCTACACAGCAGCCATTGAGGATGTTCCTACACAGCAGCCAATGAAAATGTTCCTACACAGCAGCCAGATTGTGACATCACAGAGCATCCCTGTGATGTCACAATCTGGCTGCTGTGTAAGAACATTTTCATTGGCTGCTGTGTAGGAACATCCTCAATGGCTGCTGTGTAGGAACATCTTCATTGGCTGCTGTGTAGGAACAGTCTCATTGGCTGCTGTGTCTATCTATCTATCTATCTATCTATCTATCTATCTATCTATCTATCTATCTATCTATCTATCTATCTATCTATCTATCTATCTATCTATCTATCTATCTATCTATATGTCTCTATCTCTATCTATCTATCTATCTATCTAGTGACTCTCAGGGCGGCGCGGCCCCCTTTTATACCCTT
>NW_028176683.1:160000-162500 GCF_949987555.1 Borostomias antarcticus
GGAACATCTTCATTGGCTGCTGTGTAGGAACAGTCTCATTGGCTGCTGTGTCTATCTATCAATCTATCTATCTATCTATCTATCTATCTATCTATCTATATGTCTATCTATCTATCTATCTATCTATCTATCTATCTATCTATCTATCTATCTATCTATCTATCTATCTATCTATCTATCTCTATCTATCTATCTATCTATCTATCTATCTATCTATCTATCTATCTATCTATCTATCTATCTATCTATCTATCTATCTATATGTCTCTATCTCTATCTATCTATCTAGTGACTCTCAGGGCGGCGCGGCCCCCTTTTATACCCTTCCTGGACGATGAAGATGTTCCTGCACATGAAGATGTTCCTACACCGCAGCCATTGAGGATGTTCCTACACAGCAGCCAATGAAAATGTTCCTACACAGCAGCCAGATTGTGACATCACAGAGCATCCCTGTGATGTCACAATCTGGCTGCTGTGTAGGAACATCTTCATTGGCTGCTGTGTAGGAACAGTCTCATTGGCTGCTGTGTCTATCTATCAATCTATCTATCTATCTATCTATCTATCTATCTATCTATCTATCTATCTATCTATCTATCTATCTATCTATCTATATGTCTATCTATCTATCTATCTATCTATCTATCTATCTATATGTCTATCTATCTATCTATCTATCTATCTATCTATCTATCTATCTATCTATCTATCTATCTATCTATCTATCTATCTATCTATCTATCTATCTATATATATATCTATCTATCTATCTATCTATATGTCTCTTTCTCTATCTATCTATCTAGTGACTCTCAGGGCGGCGCGGCCCCCTTTTATACCCTTCCTGGACGATGAAGATGTTCCTGCACATGAAGATGTTCCTACACAGCAGCCATTGAGGATGTTCCTACACAGCAGCCAATGAAAATGTTCCTACACAGCAGCCAGATTGTGACATCACAGAGCATCCCTGTGATGTCACAATCTGGC
This sequence comes from Borostomias antarcticus, assembly GCF_949987555.1. Lineage (NCBI taxonomy): Eukaryota > Metazoa > Chordata > Actinopteri > Stomiiformes > Stomiidae > Borostomias > Borostomias antarcticus. The sequence goes on from NW_028176683.1 coordinate 160,994, forward strand.
TGCTGTGTAAGAACATTTTCATTGGCTGCTGTGTAGGAACATCCTCAATGGCTGCTGTGTAGGAACATCTTCATTGGCTGCTGTGTAGGAACAGTCTCATTGGCTGCTGTGTCTATCTATCTATCTATCTATCTATCTATCTATCTATCTATCTATCTATCTATCTATCTATCTATCTATCTATCTATCTATCTATATGTCTATCTATCTATCTATCTATCTATCTATCTATCTATCTATCTATCTATATGTCTATCTATCTATCTATCTATCTATCTATCTATCTATCTATCTATCTATCTATCTATCTATCTATCTATCTATCTATATATCTATCTATCTATCTATCTATCTATATGTCTCTTTCTCTATCTATCTATCTAGTGACTCTCAGGGCGGCGCGGCCCCCTTTTATACCCTTCCTGGACGATGAAGATGTTCCTGCACATGAAGATGTTCCTACACCGCAGCCATTGAGGATGTTCCTACACAGCAGCCAATGAAAATGTTCCTACACAGCAGCCAGATTGTGACATCACAGAGCATCCCTGTGATGTCACAATCTGGCTGCTGTGTAAGAACATTTTCATTGGCTGCTGTGTAGGAACATCCTCAATGGCTGCTATGTAGGAACATCTTCATTGGCTGCTGTGTAGGAACAGTCTCATTGGCTGCTGTGTCTATCTATCAATCTATCTATCTATCTATCTATCTATCTATCTATCTATCTATATGTCTATCTATCTATCTATCTATCTATCTATCTATCTATCTATCTATCTATCTATCTATCTATCTATCTATATATCTATCTATCTATCTATCTATCTCTATCTATCTATCTATCTATCTATCTATCTATCTATCTATCTATCTATCTATCTATCTATCTATCTATCTATCTATATGTCTCTATCTCTATCTATCTATCTAGTGACTCTCAGGGCGGCGCGGCCCCCTTTTATACCCTTCCTGGACGATGAAGATGTTCCTGCACATGAAGATGTTCCTACACCGCAGCCATTGAGGATGTTCCTACACAGCAGCCAATGAAAATGTTCCTACACAGCAGCCAGATTGTGACATCACAGAGCATCCCTGTGATGTCACAATCTGGCTGCTGTGTAAGAACATTTTCATTGGCTGCTGTGTAGGAACATCCTCAATGGCTGCTATGTAGGAACATCTTCATTGGCTGCTGTGTAGGAACAGTCTCATTGGCTGCTGTGTCTATCTATCAATCTATCTATCTATCTATCTATCTATCTATCTATCTATCTATCTATCTATCTATCTATCTATCTATCTATCTGTCTATCTATCTATCTATCTATCTATCTATCTATCTATCTATCTATCTATCTATCTATCTCTATCTATCTATCTATCTATCTATCTATCTATCTATCTATCTATCTATCTATCTATCTATCTATCTATCTATCTATATGTCTCTATCTCTATCTATCTATCTATCTAGTGACTCTCAGGGCGGCGCGGCCCCCTT
>NW_028176683.1:167500-187500 GCF_949987555.1 Borostomias antarcticus
GCCTGCGCTGCGCTCAGAACAAAGTTGGATGAATGGATGGACTTTTTGGAATCCTGTAAAATGTTTATTGCGCTCTAAAATCATGAAAGCATAAATGTAAAAATGCAGCAACAGAAGTAGTCTAGATGAGATGGTGGTTTAAATGAATGGCAACACATAAATTGAGACATAAATTGAGACTGGTGATAATGCTGATAATCTACAGTAGGGCCTACCTATGGCTTAGTTCATGCTTAGCCATTCATCTCTTACACATGGGCCTATACAATACTTGCACAATCTACTTTGGACGTTAATCCATCCATCTATCAATCAAACTAGCGAATTCAATGGCCAGTCATGGCAAAGCACCCGCTAACGCAGGCTACCCCCCTCCCACGATCCAGGGCTAGGAAACCGGTTCATCCAGTTTATTTGAATATAAAAGAATTTGGGGGGGGGGGGGGGGGGGGTTACAATAGTCTAGTCCAGGTTCGCTGGAGGACCTGTATTTTCAGTGTTTGCTGGTAGCGGACTGCATCGATGAATGCAATGACTCTCCATGTTTTTCAGTTTTATCATTTTCATCAATAAAACATCATTTTTACAACCATGTCTCATTGATTGGGAAGCCATTTAGAGCTGCCGGTCTATTAGCCTACATTCGGACTCAGAGGATGACATAACTGTTTATTGAGAAACAATTGGCTATATAAAGAAATACCACAATGCATGTAGTCTAGATATATTACATTATGGTTATACACTTTATGGTAGACTGCCCTCTCGCTCGCTAAGCAGGCTACATTGTGGCTGTTTTGTTCATCGCCTATAGGCTACACATTAGAAAAATGTTTTTTTTATATAGACCTAGAAGGAATCAGAATATGTGGAAATTTAATTTTAGCCTATTTTAATACAATTCAAATTCTGCTTAGAGGGAATTATTTTCAACGGACATTATGACCTGAGCATAATTAATAATTATCTAAGTTAATAGGCCTATGAGAACGCAACGCTTTTTACGATAGGCTAGGCCTATGCGTCTTGTGATTGTACTGTAGCCTAGGCTACAACTTAAGGCTTGCCCTATTGAATTCATTTTATAGCCTACTAGGCTACTCATTATTATCGAATTATCTAGTTGATATATGAATAAAACAATAAGCCGTTTTAATGGCTATGGGCTACTAGTTGTAGCTATATGATGCGCTCTGCTCTTACGCACGGTTGAGGCGGCAGCTCAAATACACTTCGCACATCCTCTGCTATAGCATCTCACAGACAGCTAGGTGCACTTCATGCATTGGTAGACAGTTCTGTTCTTGCTGCAGCTTGTGTTCACCATGCAAGTATTTTTTGGGAGGTATTCTTCTGTGGACACTGCGAGGGGCGCCGCAGGAGCGCGCAGCTCTTCAGCCAACTGGAGATGTCGCGTCTGGGTAGGCTCTGCGTCTCTCCACCAGTCCCCAGCGAGTCCAAGCTCAATCAATGAATAATACTAATTTATAATAGCCTACATAGCGCGAAACTGTGCATATAATAGGCTGTAGCCAGCGCGAAACTGCGCATAGCCGTTCATTGAACAGCTGGCGGCCGGTTCTGCAACAGAACACAATTTTAGGGAAAGTCATTGACAGGCGGACTTCAATGTTTTATTAAAATATATTTATGTGCAAATGAAAACCCACAATCGTCCTATGGACCTTACCCCGATTTTGGAAATCAGATAAAGGCGTTCACAAGACCATTTCAATAATCGCATTATTACAATTATCGGTTGATGTCTCACTGTCAAACCTGCCGCTATGCACAAGATAGTTAATGTCCGGATATGATTGGCAATGAGTGATCTTTACTCATGGCGACTATTTCAATTTTGTATGGATCCACACCTCCGATCAAGCTTATTTTGTCTTTGTATCGTGCTGAAGCCATATAGCCTACTGCGCTCAGACTTGGCTACATTAGCTGGTGCCCTGTCGTCAAATTTACTTCCGGGGTTTACGAGTAGCCTACCAGTTGAATGCGTTCCAGAAACAAAACGCAAAACCCTCACGTTCACCACATCTTTACTAACAAATATATTTACAATACTGTTATTTTGCGCATTTGACTTAACAGACACCACGTCTTGACCCGACGTCAGTTGCCGAGATAGATAGGCTACTGTAGGCCTAGATATATTATAGGTGTTCGTAATAATTAAATTACATCGAGATGGATAAAACATGTGTTTGAGAACAAGGTAATAATAACCATTAAACGTTATTTGTATAGCCCCTTTCATACAGATACCTTCAGCTCAAAGTGCTTTACAACAGAGCATTTAAATTAAAGAATTTGAAATTTAATGATGCTTCATTCGTAGACTATAGGAGAAAAACACAGAGCCCAGCCTGCTAAATCTACTCAAAGACGCCACCTGGCGGTGGTGCATCACTAAAACGAAATAACACCCGTCTGAAATCCCACGAGATTTCCAACGGGATTTCCCTGCCAAATACCGCGACGTGAAATGCTGCAGCAAGTTACATTTCTAACTTCCCACATCTGTATATGTCTCTATCTCTATCTATCTATCTAGTGACTCTCAGGGCGGCGCGGCCCCCTTTTATACCCTTCCTGGACGATGAAGATGTTCCTGCACATGAAGATGTTCCTACACAGCAGCCATTGAGGATGTTCCTACACAGCAGCCAATGAAAATGTTCCTACACAGCAGCCAGATTGTGACATCACAGAGCATCCCTGTGATGTCACAATCTGGCTGCTGTGTAAGAACATTTTCATTGGCTGCTGTGTAGGAACATCCTCAATGGCTGCTGTGTAGGAACATCTTCATTGGCTGCTGTGTAGGAACAGTCTCATTGGCTGCTGTGTCTATCTATCTATCTATCTATCTATCTATCTATCTATCTATCTATCTATCTATCTATCTATCTATCTATCTATCTATCTATCTATATGTCTCTATCTCTATCTATCTATCTAGTGACTCTCAGGGCGGCGCGGCCCCCTTTTATACCCTTCCTGGACGATGAAGATGTTCCTGCACATGAAGATGTTCCTACACAGCAGCCATTGAGGATGTTCCTACACAGCAGCCAATGAAAATGTTCCTACACAGCAGCCAGATTGTGACATCACAGAGCATCCCTGTGATGTCACAATCTGGCTGCTGTGTAAGAACATTTTCATTGGCTGCTGTGTAGGAACATCCTCAATGGCTGCTGTGTAGGAACATCTTCATTGGCTGCTGTGTAGGAACACTCTCATTGGCTGCTGTGTCTATCTATCTATCTATCTATCTATCTATCTATCTATCTATCTATCTATCTATCTATCTATCTATCTATATATCTATCTATCTATCTATCTCTATCTATCTATCTATCTATCTATCTATCTATCTATCTATCTATCTATCTATCTATCTATCTATCTATCTATCTATCTATCTATATGTCTCTATCTCTATCTATCTATCTAGTGACTCTCAGGGCGGCGCGGCCCCCTTTTATACCCTTCCTGGACGATGAAGATGTTCCTGCACATGAAGATGTTCCTACACCGCAGCCATTGAGGATGTTCCTACACAGCAGCCAATGAAAATGTTCCTACACAGCAGCCAGATTGTGACATCACAGAGCATCCCTGTGATGTCACAATCTGGCTGCTGTGTAGGAACATCTTCATTGGCTGCTGTGTAGGAACAGTCTCATTGGCTGCTGTGTCTATCTATCAATCTATCTATCTATCTATCTATCTATCTATCTATCTATCTATCTATCTATCTATCTATCTATCTATATGTCTATCTATCTATCTATCTATCTATCTATCTATCTATCTATATGTCTATCTATCTATCTATCTATCTATCTATCTATCTATCTATCTATCTATCTATCTATCTATCTATCTATCTATATATATATCTATCTATCTATCTATCTATATGTCTCTTTCTCTATCTATCTATCTAGTGACTCTCAGGGCGGCGCGGCCCCCTTTTATACCCTTCCTGGACGATGAAGATGTTCCTGCACATGAAGATGTTCCTACACAGCAGCCATTGAGGATGTTCCTACACAGCAGCCAATGAAAATGTTCCTACACAGCAGCCAGATTGTGACATCACAGAGCATCCCTGTGATGTCACAATCTGGCTGCTGTGTAAGAACATTTTCATTGGCTGCTGTGTAGGAACATCCTCAATGGCTGCTGTGTAGGAACATCTTCATTGGCTGCTGTGTAGGAACAGTCTCATTGGCTGCTGTGTCTATCTATCTATCTATCTATCTATCTATCTATCTATCTATCTATCTATCTATCTATATATCTATCTATCTATCTATATGTCTATCTATCTATCTATCTATCTATCTATCTATCTATCTATCTATCTATCTATCTATCTATCTATATGTCTATCTATCTATCTATCTATCTATCTATCTATCTATCTATCTATCTATCTATCTATCTATCTATCTATCTATCTATATGTCTCTTTCTCTATCTATCTATCTAGTGACTCTCAGGGCGGCGCGGCCCCCTTTTATACCCTTCCTGGACGATGAAGATGTTCCTGCACATGAAGATGTTCCTACACCGCAGCCATTGAGGATGTTCCTACACAGCAGCCAATGAAAATGTTCCTACACAGCAGCCAGATTGTGACATCACAGAGCATCCCTGTGATGTCACAATCTGGCTGCTGTGTAAGAACATTTTCATTGGCTGCTGTGTAGGAACATCCTCAATGGCTGCTATGTAGGAACATCTTCATTGGCTGCTGTGTAGGAACAGTCTCATTGGCTGCTGTGTCTATCTATCAATCTATCTATCTATCTATCTATCTATCTATCTATCTATCTATATGTCTATCTATCTATCTATCTATCTATCTATCTATCTATCTATCTATCTATCTATCTATCTATCTATCTATCTATCTATCTATCTATCTATATGTCTCTATCTCTATCTATCTATCTAGTGACTCTCAGGGCGGCGCGGCCCCCTTTTATACCCTTCCTGGACGATGAAGATGTTCCTGCACATGAAGATGTTCCTACACCGCAGCCATTGAGGATGTTCCTACACAGCAGCCAATGAAAATGTTCCTACACAGCAGCCAGATTGTGACATCACAGAGCATCCCTGTGATGTCACAATCTGGCTGCTGTGTAGGAACATCTTCATTGGCTGCTGTGTAGGAACAGTCTCATTGGCTGCTGTGTCTATCTATCAATCTATCTATCTATCTATCTATCTATCTATCTATCTATCTATCTATCTATCTATCTATCTATCTATCTATATGTCTATCTATCTATCTATCTATCTATCTATCTATATGTCTATCTATCTATCTATCTATCTATCTATCTATCTATCTATCTATCTATATATATATCTATCTATCTATCTATCTATATGTCTCTTTCTCTATCTATCTATCTAGTGACTCTCAGGGCGGCGCGGCCCCCTTTTATACCCTTCCTGGACGATGAAGATGTTCCTGCACATGAAGATGTTCCTACACAGCAGCCATTGAGGATGTTCCTACACAGCAGCCAATGAAAATGTTCCTACACAGCAGCCAGATTGTGACATCACAGAGCATCCCTGTGATGTCACAATCTGGCTGCTGTGTAAGAACATTTTCATTGGCTGCTGTGTAGGAACATGCTCAATGGCTGCTGTGTAGGAACATCTTCATTGGCTGCTGTGTAGGAACAGTCTCATTGGCTGCTGTGTCTATCTATCTATCTATCTATCTATCTATCTATCTATCTATCTATCTATCTATCTATCTATATGTCTCTATCTCTATCTATCTATCTATCTAGTGACTCTCAGGGCGGCGCGGCCCCCTTTTATACCCTTCCTGGACGATGAAGATGTTCCTGCACATGAAGATGTTCCTACACAGCAGCCATTGAGGATGTTCCTACACAGCAGCCAATGAAAATGTTCCTACACAGCAGCCAGATTGTGACATCACAGAGCATCCCTGTGATGTCACAATCTGGCTGCTGTGTAAGAACATTTTCATTGGCTGCTGTGTAGGAACATCCTCAATGGCTGCTGTGTAGGAACATCTTCATTGGCTGCTGTGTAGGAACAGTCTCATTGGCTGCTGTGTCTATCTATCTATCTATCTATCTATCTATCTATCTATCTATCTATCTATCTATCTATCTATCTATCTATCTATCTATCTATCTATCTATCTATCTATATGTCTCTATCTCTATCTATCTATCTAGTGACTCTCAGGGCGGCGCGGCCCCCTTTTATACCCTTCCTGGACGATGAAGATGTTCCTGCACATGAAGATGTTCCTACACCGCAGCCATTGAGGATGTTCCTACACAGCAGCCAATGAAAATGTTCCTACACAGCAGCCAGATTGTGACATCACAGAGCATCCCTGTGATGTCACAATCTGGCTGCTGTGTAAGAACATTTTCATTGGCTGCTGTGTAGGAACATCCTCAATGGCTGCTATGTAGGAACATCTTCATTGGCTGCTGTGTAGGAACAGTCTCATTGGCTGCTGTGTCTATCTATCAATCTATCTATCTATCTATCTATCTATCTATCTATCTATCTATCTATCTATCTATCTATCTATCTGTCTATCTATCTATCTATCTATCTATCTATCTATCTATCTATCTATCTATCTATCTATCTATCTATCTCTATCTATCTATCTATCTATCTATCTATCTATCTATCTATCTATCTATCTATCTATCTATCTATCTATCTATATGTCTCTATCTCTATCTATCTATCTATCTAGTGACTCTCAGGGCGGCGCGGCCCCCTTTTATACCCTTCCTGGACGATGAAGATGTTCCTGCACATGAAGATGTTCCTACACAGCAGCCATTGAGGATGTTCCTACACAGCAGCCAATGAAAATGTTCCTACACAGCAGCCAGATTGTGACATCACAGAGCATCCCTGTGATGTCACAATCTGGCTGCTGTGTAAGAACATTTTCATTGGCTGCTGTGTAGGAACATCCTCAATGGCTGCTGTGTAGGAACATCTTCATTGGCTGCTGTGTAGGAACAGTCTCATTGGCTGCTGTGTCTATCTATCTATCTATCTATCTATCTATCTATCTATCTATCTATCTATCTATCTATCTATCTATCTATCTATCTATCTATCTATCTATCTATCTATCTATCTATATGTCTCTATCTCTATCTATCTATCTATCTATCTAGTGACTCTCAGGGCGGCGCGGCCCCCTTTTATACCCTTCCTGGACGATGAAGATGTTCCTGCACATGAAGATGTTCCTACACAGCAGCCATTGAGGATGTTCCTACACAGCAGCCAATGAAAATGTTCCTACACAGCAGCCAGATTGTGACATCACAGAGCATCCCTGTGATGTCACAATCTGGCTGCTGTGTAAGAACATTTTCATTGGCTGCTGTGTAGGAACATCCTCAATGGCTGCTGTGTAGGAACATCTTCATTGGCTGCTGTGTAGGAACAGTCTCATTGGCTGCTGTGTCTATCTATCTATCTATCTATCTATCTATCTATCTATCTATCTATCTATCTATCTATCTATCTATCTATCTATCTATCTATCTATCTATCTATCTATATGTCTCTATCTCTATCTATCTATCTAGTGACTCTCAGGGCGGCGCGGCCCCCTTTTATACCCTTCCTGGACGATGAAGATGTTCCTGCACATGAAGATGTTCCTACACAGCAGCCATTGAGGATGTTCCTACACAGCAGCCAATGAAAATGTTCCTACACAGCAGCCAGATTGTGACATCACAGAGCATCCCTGTGATGTCACAATCTGGCTGCTGTGTAAGAACATTTTCATTGGCTGCTGTGTAGGAACATCCTCAATGGCTGCTGTGTAGGAACATCTTCATTGGCTGCTGTGTAGGAACAGTCTCATTGGCTGCTGTGTCTATCTATCTATCTATCTATCTATCTATCTATCTATCTATCTATCTATCTATCTCTATCTATCTATCTATCTATCTATCTATCTATCTATCTATCTATCTATCTATCTATCTATCTATCTATATGTCTCTATCTCTATCTATCTATCTATCTAGTGACTCTCAGGGCGGCGCGGCCCCCTTTTATACCCTTCCTGGACGATGAAGATGTTCCTGCACATGAAGATGTTCCTACACAGCAGCCATTGAGGATGTTCCTACACAGCAGCCAATGAAAATGTTCCTACACAGCAGCCAGATTGTGACATCACAGAGCATCCCTGTGATGTCACAATCTGGCTGCTGTGTAAGAACATTTTCATTGGCTGCTGTGTAGGAACATCCTCAATGGCTGCTGTGTAGGAACATCTTCATTGGCTGCTGTGTAGGAACAGTCTCATTGGCTGCTGTGTCTATCTATCTATCTATCTATCTATCTATCTATCTATCTATCTATCTATCTATCTATCTATCTATCTATCTATATGTCTCTATCTCTATCTATCTATCTATCTATCTAGTGACTCTCAGGGCGGCGCGGCCCCCTTTTATACCCTTCCTGGACGATGAAGATGTTCCTGCACATGAAGATGTTCCTACACAGCAGCCATTGAGGATGTTCCTACACAGCAGCCAATGAAAATGTTCCTACACAGCAGCCAGATTGTGACATCACAGAGCATCCCTGTGATGTCACAATCTGGCTGCTGTGTAAGAACATTTTCATTGGCTGCTGTGTAGGAACATCCTCAATGGCTGCTGTGTAGGAACATCTTCATTGGCTGCTGTGTAGGAACAGTCTCATTGGCTGCTGTGTCTATCTATCTATCTATCTATCTATCTATCTATCTATCTATCTATCTATCTATCTATCTATCTATCTATCTATATGTCTCTATCTCTATCTATCTATCTAGTGACTCTCAGGGCGGCGCGGCCCCCTTTTATACCCTTCCTGGACGATGAAGATGTTCCTGCACATGAAGATGTTCCTACACAGCAGCCATTGAGGATGTTCCTACACAGCAGCCAATGAAAATGTTCCTACACAGCAGCCAGATTGTGACATCACAGAGCATCCCTGTGATGTCACAATCTGGCTGCTGTGTAAGAACATTTTCATTGGCTGCTGTGTAGGAACATCCTCAATGGCTGCTGTGTAGGAACATCTTCATTGGCTGCTGTGTAGGAACAGTCTCATTGGCTGCTGTGTCTATCTATCTATCTATCTATCTATCTATCTATCTATCTATCTATCTATCTATCTATCTATCTATCTATATGTCTCTATCTCTATCTATCTATCTATCTATCTAGTGACTCTCAGGGCGGCGCGGCCCCCTTTTATACCCTTCCTGGACGATGAAGATGTTCCTGCACATGAAGATGTTCCTACACAGCAGCCATTGAGGATGTTCCTACACAGCAGCCAATGAAAATGTTCCTACACAGCAGCCAGATTGTGACATCACAGAGCATCCCTGTGATGTCACAATCTGGCTGCTGTGTAAGAACATTTTCATTGGCTGCTGTGTAGGAACATCCTCAATGGCTGCTGTGTAGGAACATCTTCATTGGCTGCTGTGTAGGAACAGTCTCATTGGCTGCTGTGTCTATCTATCTATCTATCTATCTATCTATCTATCTATCTATCTATCTATCTATCTATCTATCTATCTATCTATCTATCTATCTATATGTCTCTATCTCTATCTATCTATCTAGTGACTCTCAGGGCGGCGCGGCCCCCTTTTATACCCTTCCTGGACGATGAAGATGTTCCTGCACATGAAGATGTTCCTACACAGCAGCCATTGAGGATGTTCCTACACAGCAGCCAATGAAAATGTTCCTACACAGCAGCCAGATTGTGACATCACAGAGCATCCCTGTGATGTCACAATCTGGCTGCTGTGTAAGAACATTTTCATTGGCTGCTGTGTAGGAACATCCTCAATGGCTGCTGTGTAGGAACATCTTCATTGGCTGCTGTGTAGGAACACTCTCATTGGCTGCTGTGTCTATCTATCTATCTATCTATCTATCTATCTATCTATCTATCTATCTATCTATCTAGCTATCTAGCTATCTATCTATCTATCTATATGTCTCTATCTCTATCTATCTATCTATCTAGTGACTCTCAGGGCGGCGCGGCCCCCTTTTATACCCTTCCTGGACGATGAAGATGTTCCTGCACATGAAGATGTTCCTACACAGCAGCCATTGAGGATGTTCCTACACAGCAGCCAATGAAAATGTTCCTACACAGCAGCCAGATTGTGACATCACAGAGCATCCCTGTGATGTCACAATCTGGCTGCTGTGTAAGAACATTTTCATTGGCTGCTGTGTAGGAACATCCTCAATGGCTGCTGTGTAGGAACATCTTCATTGGCTGCTGTGTAGGAACACTCTCATTGGCTGCTGTGTCTATCTATCTATCTATCTATCTATCTATCTATCTATCTATCTAGCTATCTATCTATCTATCTATCTATCTATCTATATGTCTCTATCTCTATCTATCTATCTATCTAGTGACTCTCAGGGCGGCGCGGCCCCCTTTTATACCCTTCCTGGACGATGAAGATGTTCCTGCACATGAAGATGTTCCTACACAGCAGCCATTGAGGATGTTCCTACACAGCAGCCAATGAAAATGTTCCTACACAGCAGCCAGATTGTGACATCACAGAGCATCCCTGTGATGTCACAATCTGGCTGCTGTGTAAGAACATTTTCATTGGCTGCTGTGTAGGAACATCCTCAATGGCTGCTGTGTAGGAACATCTTCATTGGCTGCTGTGTAGGAACAGTCTCATTGGCTGCTGTGTCTATCTATCTATCTATCTATCTATCTATCTATCTATCTATCTATCTATCTATCTATCTATCTATCTATCTATCTATCTATCTATCTATATGTCTCTATCTCTATCTATCTATCTAGTGACTCTCAGGGCGGCGCGGCCCCCTTTTATACCCTTCCTGGACGATGAAGATGTTCCTGCACATGAAGATGTTCCTACACAGCAGCCATTGAGGATGTTCCTACACAGCAGCCAATGAAAATGTTCCTACACAGCAGCCAGATTGTGACATCACAGAGCATCCCTGTGATGTCACAATCTGGCTGCTGTGTAAGAACATTTTCATTGGCTGCTGTGTAGGAACATCCTCAATGGCTGCTGTGTAGGAACATCTTCATTGGCTGCTGTGTAGGAACAGTCTCATTGGCTGCTGTGTCTATCTATCTATCTATCTATCTATCTATCTATCTATCTATCTATCTATCTATCTATCTATCTATCTATCTATCTATCTATCTATCTATCTATCTATCTATCTATCTATCTATATGTCTCTATCTCTATCTATCTATCTAGTGACTCTCAGGGCGGCGCGGCCCCCTTTTATACCCTTCCTGGACGATGAAGATGTTCCTGCACATGAAGATGTTCCTACACAGCAGCCATTGAGGATGTTCCTACACAGCAGCCAATGAAAATGTTCCTACACAGCAGCCAGATTGTGACATCACAGAGCATCCCTGTGATGTCACAATCTGGCTGCTGTGTAAGAACATTTTCATTGGCTGCTGTGTAGGAACATCCTCAATGGCTGCTGTGTAGGAACATCTTCATTGGCTGCTGTGTAGGAACACTCTCATTGGCTGCTGTGTCTATCTATCTATCTATCTATCTATCTATCTATCTATCTATCTATCTATCTATCTATCTATCTATCTATCTATCTATCTATCTATATGTCTCTATCTCTATCTATCTATCTATCTAGTGACTCTCAGGGCGGCGCGGCCCCCTTTTATACCCTTCCTGGACGATGAAGATGTTCCTGCACATGAAGATGTTCCTACACAGCAGCCATTGAGGATGTTCCTACACAGCAGCCAATGAAAATGTTCCTACACAGCAGCCAGATTGTGACATCACAGAGCATCCCTGTGATGTCACAATCTGGCTGCTGTGTAAGAACATTTTCATTGGCTGCTGTGTAGGAACATCCTCAATGGCTGCTGTGTAGGAACATCTTCATTGGCTGCTGTGTAGGAACAGTCTCATTGGCTGCTGTGTCTATCTATCTATCTATCTATCTATCTATCTATCTATCTATCTATCTATCTATCTATCTATCTATCTATCTATCTATATGTCTCTATCTCTATCTATCTATCTAGTGACTCTCAGGGCGGCGCGGCCCCCTTTTATACCCTTCCTGGACGATGAAGATGTTCCTGCACATGAAGATGTTCCTACACCGCAGCCATTGAGGATGTTCCTACACAGCAGCCAATGAAAATGTTCCTACACAGCAGCCAGATTGTGACATCACAGAGCATCCCTGTGATGTCACAATCTGGCTGCTGTGTAAGAACATTTTCATTGGCTGCTGTGTAGGAACATCCTCAATGGCTGCTATGTAGGAACATCTTCATTGGCTGCTGTGTAGGAACAGTCTCATTGGCTGCTGTGTCTATCTATCAATCTATCTATCTATCTATCTATCTATCTATCTATCTATCTATCTATCTATCTATCTGTCTATCTATCTATCTATCTATCTATCTATCTATCTATCTATCTATCTATCTATCTATCTATCTATCTATCTCTATCCATCTATCTATCTATCTATCTATCTATCTATCTATCTATCTATCTATCTATCTATCTATATGTCTCTATCTCTATCTATCTATCTATCTAGTGACTCTCAGGGCGGCGCGGCCCCCTTTTATACCCTTCCTGGACGATGAAGATGTTCCTGCACATGAAGATGTTCCTACACAGCAGCCATTGAGGATGTTCCTACACAGCAGCCAATGAAAATGTTCCTACACAGCAGCCAGATTGTGACATCACAGAGCATCCCTGTGATGTCACAATCTGGCTGCTGTGTAAGAACATTTTCATTGGCTGCTGTGTAGGAACATCCTCAATGGCTGCTGTGTAGGAACATCTTCATTGGCTGCTGTGTAGGAACAGTCTCATTGGCTGCTGTGTCTATCTATCTATCTATCTATCTATCTATCTATCTATCTATCTATCTATCTATCTATCTATCTATCTATCTATCTATCTATCTATCTATCTATCTATCTATCTATATGTCTCTATCTCTATCTATCTATCTATCTATCTAGTGACTCTCAGGGCGGCGCGGCCCCCTTTTATACCCTTCCTGGACGATGAAGATGTTCCTGCACATGAAGATGTTCCTACACAGCAGCCATTGAGGATGTTCCTACACAGCAGCCAATGAAAATGTTCCTACACAGCAGCCAGATTGTGACATCACAGAGCATCCCTGTGATGTCACAATCTGGCTGCTGTGTAAGAACATTTTCATTGGCTGCTGTGTAGGAACATCCTCAATGGCTGCTGTGTAGGAACATCTTCATTGGCTGCTGTGTAGGAACAGTCTCATTGGCTGCTGTGTCTATCTATCTATCTATCTATCTATCTATCTATCTATCTATCTATCTATCTATCTATCTATCTATCTATCTATCTATCTATATGTCTCTATCTCTATCTATCTATCTAGTGACTCTCAGGGCGGCGCGGCCCCCTTTTATACCCTTCCTGGACGATGAAGATGTTCCTGCACATGAAGATGTTCCTACACAGCAGCCATTGAGGATGTTCCTACACAGCAGCCAATGAAAATGTTCCTACACAGCAGCCAGATTGTGACATCACAGAGCATCCCTGTGATGTCACAATCTGGCTGCTGTGTAAGAACATTTTCATTGGCTGCTGTGTAGGAACATCCTCAATGGCTGCTGTGTAGGAACATCTTCATTGGCTGCTGTGTAGGAACAGTCTCATTGGCTGCTGTGTCTATCTATCTATCTATCTATCTATCTATCTATCTATCTATCTATCTATCTATCTATCTATCTATCTATCTATCTATCTATCTATCTATCTCTATCTATCTATCTATCTATCTATCTATCTATCTATCTATCTATCTATCTATCTATCTATCTATCTATATGTCTCTATCTCTATCTATCTATCTATCTAGTGACTCTCAGGGCGGCGCGGCCCCCTTTTATACCCTTCCTGGACGATGAAGATGTTCCTGCACATGAAGATGTTCCTACACAGCAGCCATTGAGGATGTTCCTACACAGCAGCCAATGAAAATGTTCCTACACAGCAGCCAGATTGTGACATCACAGAGCATCCCTGTGATGTCACAATCTGGCTGCTGTGTAAGAACATTTTCATTGGCTGCTGTGTAGGAACATCCTCAATGGCTGCTGTGTAGGAACATCTTCATTGGCTGCTGTGTAGGAACAGTCTCATTGGCTGCTGTGTCTATCTATCTATCTATCTATCTATCTATCTATCTATCTATCTATCTATCTATATGTCTCTATCTCTATCTATCTATCTATCTATCTAGTGACTCTCAGGGCGGCGCGGCCCCCTTTTATACCCTTCCTGGACGATGAAGATGTTCCTGCACATGAAGATGTTCCTACACAGCAGCCATTGAGGATGTTCCTACACAGCAGCCAATGAAAATGTTCCTACACAGCAGCCAGATTGTGACATCACAGAGCATCCCTGTGATGTCACAATCTGGCTGCTGTGTAAGAACATTTTCATTGGCTGCTGTGTAGGAACATCCTCAATGGCTGCTGTGTAGGAACATCTTCATTGGCTGCTGTGTAGGAACAGTCTCATTGGCTGCTGTGTCTATCTATCTATCTATCTATCTATCTATCTATCTATCTATCTATCTATCTATCTATATGTCTCTATCTCTATCTATCTATCTAGTGACTCTCAGGGCGGCGCGGCCCCCTTTTATACCCTTCCTGGACGATGAAGATGTTCCTGCACATGAAGATGTTCCTACACAGCAGCCATTGAGGATGTTCCTACACAGCAGCCAATGAAAATGTTCCTACACAGCAGCCAGATTGTGACATCACAGAGCATCCCTGTGATGTCACAATCTGGCTGCTGTGTAAGAACATTTTCATTGGCTGCTGTGTAGGAACATCCTCAATGGCTGCTGTGTAGGAACATCTTCATTGGCTGCTGTGTAGGAACAGTCTCATTGGCTGCTGTGTCTATCTATCTATCTATCTATCTATCTATCTATCTATCTATCTATCTATCTATCTATCTATCTATATGTCTCTATCTCTATCTATCTATCTATCTATCTAGTGACTCTCAGGGCGGCGCGGCCCCCTTTTATACCCTTCCTGGACGATGAAGATGTTCCTGCACATGAAGATGTTCCTACACAGCAGCCATTGAGGATGTTCCTACACAGCAGCCAATGAAAATGTTCCTACACAGCAGCCAGATTGTGACATCACAGAGCATCCCTGTGATGTCACAATCTGGCTGCTGTGTAAGAACATTTTCATTGGCTGCTGTGTAGGAACATCCTCAATGGCTGCTGTGTAGGAACATCTTCATTGGCTGCTGTGTAGGAACAGTCTCATTGGCTGCTGTGTCTATCTATCTATCTATCTATCTATCTATCTATCTATCTATCTATCTATCTATCTATCTATCTATCTATCTATCTATCTATCTATCTATATGTCTCTATCTCTATCTATCTATCTAGTGACTCTCAGGGCGGCGCGGCCCCCTTTTATACCCTTCCTGGACGATGAAGATGTTCCTGCACATGAAGATGTTCCTACACAGCAGCCATTGAGGATGTTCCTACACAGCAGCCAATGAAAATGTTCCTACACAGCAGCCAGATTGTGACATCACAGAGCATCCCTGTGATGTCACAATCTGGCTGCTGTGTAAGAACATTTTCATTGGCTGCTGTGTAGGAACATCCTCAATGGCTGCTGTGTAGGAACATCTTCATTGGCTGCTGTGTAGGAACACTCTCATTGGCTGCTGTGTCTATCTATCTATCTATCTATCTATCTATCTATCTATCTATCTATCTATCTATCTATCTATCTATCTATCTATCTAGCTATCTAGCTATCTATCTATCTATCTATATGTCTCTATCTCTATCTATCTATCTATCTAGTGACTCTCAGGGCGGCGCGGCCCCCTTTTATACCCTTCCTGGACGATGAAGATGTTCCTGCACATGAAGATGTTCCTACACAGCAGCCATTGAGGATGTTCCTACACAGCAGCCAATGAAAATGTTCCTACACAGCAGCCAGATTGTGACATCACAGAGCATCCCTGTGATGTCACAATCTGGCTGCTGTGTAAGAACATTTTCATTGGCTGCTGTGTAGGAACATCCTCAATGGCTGCTGTGTAGGAACATCTTCATTGGCTGCTGTGTAGGAACACTCTCATTGGCTGCTGTGTCTATCTATCTATCTATCTATCTATCTATCTATCTATCTATCTAGCTATCTATCTATCTATCTATCTATCTATCTATATGTCTCTATCTCTATCTATCTATCTATCTAGTGACTCTCAGGGCGGCGCGGCCCCCTTTTATACCCTTCCTGGACGATGAAGATGTTCCTGCACATGAAGATGTTCCTACACAGCAGCCATTGAGGATGTTCCTACACAGCAGCCAATGAAAATGTTCCTACACAGCAGCCAGATTGTGACATCACAGAGCATCCCTGTGATGTCACAATCTGGCTGCTGTGTAAGAACATTTTCATTGGCTGCTGTGTAGGAACATCCTCAATGGCTGCTGTGTAGGAACATCTTCATTGGCTGCTGTGTAGGAACAGTCTCATTGGCTGCTGTGTCTATCTATCTATCTATCTATCTATCTATCTATCTATCTATCTATCTATCTATCTATCTATCTATCTATCTATCTATCTATCTATCTATATGTCTCTATCTCTATCTATCTATCTAGTGACTCTCAGGGCGGCGCGGCCCCCTTTTATACCCTTCCTGGACGATGAAGATGTTCCTGCACATGAAGATGTTCCTACACAGCAGCCATTGAGGATGTTCCTACACAGCAGCCAATGAAAATGTTCCTACACAGCAGCCAGATTGTGACATCACAGAGCATCCCTGTGATGTCACAATCTGGCTGCTGTGTAAGAACATTTTCATTGGCTGCTGTGTAGGAACATCCTCAATGGCTGCTGTGTAGGAACATCTTCATTGGCTGCTGTGTAGGAACAGTCTCATTGGCTGCTGTGTCTATCTATCTATCTATCTATCTATCTATCTATCTATCTATCTATCTATCTATCTATCTATCTATCTATCTATCTATCTATCTATCTATCTATCTATATGTCTCTATCTCTATCTATCTATCTAGTGACTCTCAGGGCGGCGCGGCCCCCTTTTATACCCTTCCTGGACGATGAAGATGTTCCTGCACATGAAGATGTTCCTACACAGCAGCCATTGAGGATGTTCCTACACAGCAGCCAATGAAAATGTTCCTACACAGCAGCCAGATTGTGACATCACAGAGCATCCCTGTGATGTCACAATCTGGCTGCTGTGTAAGAACATTTTCATTGGCTGCTGTGTAGGAACATCCTCAATGGCTGCTGTGTAGGAACATCTTCATTGGCTGCTGTGTAGGAACACTCTCATTGGCTGCTGTGTCTATCTATCTATCTATCTATCTATCTATCTATCTATCTATCTATCTATCTATCTATCTATCTATCTATCTATCTATCTAGCTATCTATCTATCTATCTATCTATCTATATGTCTCTATCTCTATCTATCTATCTATCTAGTGACTCTCAGGGCGGCGCGGCCCCCTTTTATACCCTTCCTGGACGATGAAGATGTTCCTGCACATGAAGATGTTCCTACACAGCAGCCATTGAGGATGTTCCTACACAGCAGCCAATGAAAATGTTCCTACACAGCAGCCAGATTGTGACATCACAGAGCATCCCTGTGATGTCACAATCTGGCTGCTGTGTAAGAACATTTTCATTGGCTGCTGTGTAGGAACATCCTCAATGGCTGCTGTGTAGGAACATCTTCATTGGCTGCTGTGTAGGAACAGTCTCATTGGCTGCTGTGTCTATCTATCTATCTATCTATCTATCTATCTATCTATCTATCTATCTATCTATCTATCTATCTATCTATCTATCTATCTATATGTCTCTATCTCTATCTATCTATCTATCTATCTAGTGACTCTCAGGGCGGCGCGGCCCCCTTTTATACCCTTCCTGGACGATGAAGATGTTCCTGCACATGAAGATGTTCCTACACAGCAGCCATTGAGGATGTTCCTACACAGCAGCCAATGAAAATGTTCCTACACAGCAGCCAGATTGTGACATCACAGAGCATCCCTGTGATGTCACAATCTGGCTGCTGTGTAAGAACATTTTCATTGGCTGCTGTGTAGGAACATCCTCAATGGCTGCTGTGTAGGAACATCTTCATTGGCTGCTGTGTAGGAACAGTCTCATTGGCTGCTGTGTCTATCTATCTATCTATCTATCTATCTATCTATCTATCTATCTATATGTCTCTATCTCTATCTATCTATCTAGTGACTCTCAGGGCGGCGCGGCCCCCTTTTATACCCTTCCTGGACGATGAAGATGTTCCTGCACATGAAGATGTTCCTACACAGCAGCCATTGAGGATGTTCCTACACAGCAGCCAATGAAAATGTTCCTACACAGCAGCCAGATTGTGACATCACAGAGCATCCCTGTGATGTCACAATCTGGCTGCTGTGTAAGAACATTTTCATTGGCTGCTGTGTAGGAACATCCTCAATGGCTGCTGTGTAGGAACATCTTCATTGGCTGCTGTGTAGGAACAGTCTCATTGGCTGCTGTGTCTATCTATCTATCTATCTATCTATCTATCTATCTATCTATCTATCTATCTATCTATCTATCTATCTATATGTCTCTATCTCTATCTATCTATCTATCTATCTAGTGACTCTCAGGGCGGCGCGGCCCCCTTTTATACCCTTCCTGGACGATGAAGATGTTCCTGCACATGAAGATGTTCCTACACAGCAGCCATTGAGGATGTTCCTACACAGCAGCCAATGAAAATGTTCCTACACAGCAGCCAGATTGTGACATCACAGAGCATCCCTGTGATGTCACAATCTGGCTGCTGTGTAAGAACATTTTCATTGGCTGCTGTGTAGGAACATCCTCAATGGCTGCTGTGTAGGAACATCTTCATTGGCTGCTGTGTAGGAACAGTCTCATTGGCTGCTGTGTCTATCTATCTATCTATCTATCTATCTATCTATCTATCTATCTATCTATCTATCTATCTATCTATCTATCTATCTATCTATCTATCTATATGTCTCTATCTCTATCTATCTATCTAGTGACTCTCAGGGCGGCGCGGCCCCCTTTTATACCCTTCCTGGACGATGAAGATGTTCCTGCACATGAAGATGTTCCTACACAGCAGCCATTGAGGATGTTCCTACACAGCAGCCAATGAAAATGTTCCTACACAGCAGCCAGATTGTGACATCACAGAGCATCCCTGTGATGTCACAATCTGGCTGCTGTGTAAGAACATTTTCATTGGCTGCTGTGTAGGAACATCCTCAATGGCTGCTGTGTAGGAACATCTTCATTGGCTGCTGTGTAGGAACACTCTCATTGGCTGCTGTGTCTATCTATCTATCTATCTATCTATCTATCTATCTATCTATCTATCTATCTATCTATCTAGCTATCTAGCTATCTATCTATCTATCTATATGTCTCTATCTCTATCTATCTATCTATCTAGTGACTCTCAGGGCGGCGCGGCCCCCTTTTATACCCTTCCTGGACGATGAAGATGTTCCTGCACATGAAGATGTTCCTACACAGCAGCCATTGAGGATGTTCCTACACAGCAGCCAATGAAAATGTTCCTACACAGCAGCCAGATTGTGACATCACAGAGCATCCCTGTGATGTCACAATCTGGCTGCTGTGTAAGAACATTTTCATTGGCTGCTGTGTAGGAACATCCTCAATGGCTGCTGTGTAGGAACATCTTCATTGGCTGCTGT
>NW_028176683.1:192500-212500 GCF_949987555.1 Borostomias antarcticus
TCTCATTGGCTGCTGTGTCTATCTATCAATCTATCTATCTATCTATCTATCTATCTATCTATCTATCTATCTATCTATCTATATGTCTATCTATCTATCTATCTATCTATCTATCTATCTATCTATCTATCTATCTATCTATCTATCTATATATCTATCTATCTATCTATCTATCTATCTCTATCTATCTATCTATCTATCTATCTATCTATCTATCTATCTATCTATCTATATGTCTCTATCTCTATCTATCTATCTAGTGACTCTCAGGGCGGCGCGGCCCCCTTTTATACCCTTCCTGGACGATGAAGATGTTCCTGCACATGAAGATGTTCCTACACCGCAGCCATTGAGGATGTTCCTACACAGCAGCCAATGAAAATGTTCCTACACAGCAGCCAGATTGTGACATCACAGAGCATCCCTGTGATGTCACAATCTGGCTGCTGTGTAAGAACATTTTCATTGGCTGCTGTGTAGGAACATCCTCAATGGCTGCTATGTAGGAACATCTTCATTGGCTGCTGTGTAGGAACAGTCTCATTGGCTGCTGTGTCTATCTATCAATCTATCTATCTATCTATCTATCTATCTATCTATCTATCTATCTATCTATCTATCTATCTATCTATCTGTCTATCTATCTATCTATCTATCTATCTATCTATCTATCTATCTATCTATCTATCTATCTATCTATCTATATGTCTCTATCTCTATCTATCTATCTAGTGACTCTCAGGGTGGCGCGGCCCCCTTTTATACCCTTCCTGGACGATGAAGATGTTCCTGCACATGAAGATGTTCCTACACAGCAGCCATTGAGGATGTTCCTACACAGCAGCCAATGAAAATGTTCCTACACAGCAGCCAGATTGTGACATCACAGAGCATCCCTGTGATGTCACAATCTGGCTGCTGTGTAAGAACATTTTCATTGGCTGCTGTGTAGGAACATCCTCAATGGCTGCTATGTAGGAACATCTTCATTGGCTGCTGTGTAGGAACAGTCTCATTGGCTGCTGTGTCTATCTATCAATCTATCAATCTATCAATCTATCTATCTATCTATCTATCTATCTATCTATCTATCTATCTATCTATCTATCTATCTATCTATCTATCTATCTATATGTCTCTATCTCTATCTCTATCTATCTATCTATCTAGTGACTCTCAGGGCGGCGCGGCCCCCTTTTATACCCTTCCTGGACGATGAAGATGTTCCTGCACATGAAGATGTTCCTACACAGCAGCCATTGAGGATGTTCCTACACAGCAGCCAATGAAAATGTTCCTACACAGCAGCCAGATTGTGACATCACAGAGCATCCCTGTGATGTCACAATCTGGCTGCTGTGTAAGAACATTTTCATTGGCTGCTGTGTAGGAACATCCTCAATGGCTGCTGTGTAGGAACATCTTCATTGGCTGCTGTGTAGGAACAGTCTCATTGGCTGCTGTGTCTATCTATCTATCTATCTATCTATCTATCTATCTATCTATTTATCTATCTATCTATCTATATGTCTCTATCTCTATCTATCTATCTATCTAGTGACTCTCAGGGCGGCGCGGCCCCCTTTTATACCCTTCCTGGACGATGAAGATGTTCCTGCACATGAAGATGTTCCTACACAGCAGCCATTGAGGATGTTCCTACACAGCAGCCAATGAAAATGTTCTTACACAGCAGCCAGATTGTGACATCACAGGGATGCTCTGTGATGTCACAATCTGGCTGCTGTGTAGGAACATTTTCATTGGCTGCTGTGTAGGAACATCCTCAATGGCTGCTGTGTAGGAACATCTTCATGTGCAGGAACATCTTCATCGTCCAGGAAGGGTATAAAAGGGGGCCGCGCCGCCCTGAGAGTCACTAGATAGATAGATAGATAGATAGAGATAGAGACATATAGATAGATAGATAGATAGATAGATAGATAGATAGATAGATAGATAGATAGATAGATAGATAGATAGATAGATAGATAGATAGATAGATAGATAGATAGATAGATAGATAGATAGACAGATAGATAGACACAGCAGCCAATGAGACTGTTCCTACACAGCAGCCAATGAAGATGTTCCTACACAGCAGCCATTGAGGATGTTCCTACACAGCAGCCAATGAAAATGTTCTTACACAGCAGCCAGATTGTGACATCACAGGGATGCTCTGTGATGTCACAATCTGGCTGCTGTTTAGGAACATTTTCATTGGCTGCTGTGTAGGAACATCCTCAATGGCTGCTGTGTAGGAACATCTTCATGTGCAGGAACATCTTCATCGTCCAGGAAGGGTATAAAAGGGGGCCGCGCCGCCCTGAGAGTCACTAGATAGATAGATAGAGATAGAGACATATAGATAGATAGATAGATAGATAGATAGATAGATAGATAGATAGATAGATAGATAGATAGACACAGCAGCCAATGAGACTGTTCCTACACAGCAGCCAATGAAGATGTTCCTACACAGCAGCCATTGAGGATGTTCCTACACAGCAGCCAATGAAAATGTTCTTACACAGCATAGATCTATCTATCTATCTATCTATCTATCTATCTATCTATCTATCTATCTATATGTCTATCTATCTATCTATCTATCTATCTATCTATCTATCTATCTATCTATCTATCTATCTATCTATCTATCTATCTATCTATCTATCTATATATATATCTATCTATCTATCTATCTATCTATATGTCTCTTTCTCTATCTATCTATCTAGTGACTCTCAGGGCGGCGCGGCCCCCTTTTATACCCTTCCTGGACGATGAAGATGTTCCTGCACATGAAGATGTTCCTACACAGCAGCCATTGAGGATGTTCCTACACAGCAGCCAATGAAAATGTTCCTACACAGCAGCCAGATTGTGACATCACAGAGCATCCCTGTGATGTCACAATCTGGCTGCTGTGTAAGAACATTTTCATTGGCTGCTGTGTAGGAACATCCTCAATGGCTGCTATGTAGGAACATCTTCATTGGCTGCTGTGTAGGAACAGTCTCATTGGCTGCTGTGTCTATCTATCAATCTATCAATCTATCAATCTATCTATCTATCTATCTATCTATCTATCTATCTATCTATCTATCTATCTATCTATCTATCTATCTATCTATCTATCTATCTATATGTCTCTATCTCTATCTCTATCTATCTATCTATCTAGTGACTCTCAGGGCGGCGCGGCCCCCTTTTATACCCTTCCTGGACGATGAAGATGTTCCTGCACATGAAGATGTTCCTACACAGCAGCCATTGAGGATGTTCCTACACAGCAGCCAATGAAAATGTTCCTACACAGCAGCCAGATTGTGACATCACAGAGCATCCCTGTGATGTCACAATCTGGCTGCTGTGTAAGAACATTTTCATTGGCTGCTGTGTAGGAACATCCTCAATGGCTGCTGTGTAGGAACATCTTCATTGGCTGCTGTGTAGGAACAGTCTCATTGGCTGCTGTGTCTATCTATCTATCTATCTATCTATCTATCTATCTATCTATCTATCTATCTATCTATCTATCTATATGTCTCTATCTCTATCTATCTATCTATCTAGTGACTCTCAGGGCGGCGCGGCCCCCTTTTATACCCTTCCTGGACGATGAAGATGTTCCTGCACATGAAGATGTTCCTACACAGCAGCCATTGAGGATGTTCCTACACAGCAGCCAATGAAAATGTTCCTACACAGCAGCCAGATTGTGACATCACAGAGCATCCCTGTGATGTCACAATCTGGCTGCTGTGTAAGAACATTTTCAGTGGCTGCTGTGTAGGAACATCCTCAATGGCTGCTGTGTAGGAACATCTTCATTGGCTGCTGTGTAGGAACAGTCTCATTGGCTGCTGTGTCTATCTATCTATCTATCTATCTATCTATCTATCTATCTATCTATCTATCTATCTATCTATCTATCTATCTATCTATCTATCTATCTATCTATATGTCTCTATCTCTATCTATCTATCTAGTGACTCTCAGGGCGGCGCGGCCCCCTTTTATACCCTTCCTGGACGATGAAGATGTTCCTGCACATGAAGATGTTCCTACACCGCAGCCATTGAGGATGTTCCTACACAGCAGCCAATGAAAATGTTCCTACACAGCAGCCAGATTGTGACATCACAGAGCATCCCTGTGATGTCACAATCTGGCTGCTGTGTAAGAACATTTTCATTGGCTGCTGTGTAGGAACATCCTCAATGGCTGCTGTGTAGGAACATCTTCATTGGCTGCTGTGTAGGAACAGTCTCATTGGCTGCTGTGTCTATCTATCTATCTATCTATCTATCTATCTATCTATCTATCTATCTATCTATCTATCTATCTATCTATCTATCTATCTATCTATATGTCTCTATCTCTATCTATCTATCTAGTGACTCTCAGGGCGGCGCGGCCCCCTTTTATACCCTTCCTGGACGATGAAGATGTTCCTGCACATGAAGATGTTCCTACACAGCAGCCATTGAGGATGTTCCTACACAGCAGCCAATGAAAATGTTCCTAAACAGCAGCCAGATTGTGACATCACAGAGCATCCCTGTGATGTCACAATCTGGCTGCTGTGTAAGAACATTTTCATTGGCTGCTGTGTAGGAACATCCTCAATGGCTGCTGTGTAGGAACATCTTCATTGGCTGCTGTGTAGGAACAGTCTCATTGGCTGCTGTGTCTATCTATCTGTCTATCTATCTATCTATCTATCTATCTATCTATCTATCTATCTATCTATCTATCTATCTATCTATATGTCTCTATCTCTATCTATCTATCTATCTATCTAGTGACTCTCAGGGCGGCGCGGCCCCCTTTTATACCCTTCCTGGACGATGAAGATGTT
The DNA here is from genome assembly GCF_949987555.1 of Borostomias antarcticus. Taxonomy (NCBI): domain Eukaryota; kingdom Metazoa; phylum Chordata; class Actinopteri; order Stomiiformes; family Stomiidae; genus Borostomias; species Borostomias antarcticus. The sequence goes on from NW_028176683.1 coordinate 197,371, forward strand.
CCTGCACATGAAGATGTTCCTACACAGCAGCCATTGAGGATGTTCCTACACAGCAGCCAATGAAAATGTTCCTACACAGCAGCCAGATTGTGACATCACAGAGCATCCCTGTGATGTCACAATCTGGCTGCTGTGTAAGAACATTTTCATTGGCTGCTGTGTAGGAACATCCTCAATGGCTGCTGTGTAGGAATATCTTCATTGGCTGCTGTGTAGGAACAGTCTCATTGGCTGCTGTGTCTATCTATCTATCTATCTATCTATCTATCTATCTATCTATCTATCTATCTATCTATCTATCTATCTATCTATCTATCTATCTATCTATCTATCTATATGTCTCTATCTCTATCTATCTATCTATCTAGTGACTCTCAGGGCGGCGCGGCCCCCTTTTATACCCTTCCTGGACGATGAAGATGTTCCTGCACATGAAGATGTTCCTACACAGCAGCCATTGAGGATGTTCCTACACAGCAGCCAATGAAAATGTTCCTACACAGCAGCCAGATTGTGACATCACAGAGCATCCCTGTGATGTCACAATCTGGCTGCTGTGTAAGAACATTTTCATTGGCTGCTGTGTAGGAACATCCTCAATGGCTGCTGTGTAGGAACATCTTCATTGGCTGCTGTGTAGGAACAGTCTCATTGGCTGCTGTGTCTATCTATCTATCTATCTATCTATCTATCTATCTATCTATCTATCTATCTATCTATCTATCTATCTATCTATCTATCTATCTATCTATCTATCTATCTATCTATCTATATGTCTCTCTCTCTATCTATCTATCTATCTATCTATCGAGTGACTCTCAGGGCGGCGCGGCCCCCTTTTATACCCTTCCTGGACGATGAAGATGTTCCTGCACATGAAGATGTTCCTACACAGCAGCCATTGAGGATGTTCCTACACAGCAGCCAATGAAAATGTTCCTACACAGCAGCCAGATTGTGACATCACAGAGCATCCCTGTGATGTCACAATCTGGCTGCTGTGTAAGAACATTTTCATTGGCTGCTGTGTAGGAACATCCTCAATGGCTGCTGTGTAGGAACATCTTCATTGGCTGCTGTGTAGGAACAGTCTCATTGGCTGCTGTGTCTATCTATCTATCTATCTATCTATCTATCTATCTATCTATCTATCTATCTACCTATCTATCTATCTATCTATATGTCTCTATCTCTATCTATCTATCTATCTAGTGACTCTCAGGGCGGCGCGGCCCCCTTTTATACCCTTCCTGGACGATGAAGATGTTCCTGCACATGAAGATGTTCCTACACAGCAGCCATTGAGGATGTTCCTACACAGCAGCCAATGAAAATGTTCCTACACAGCAGCCAGATTGTGACATCACAGAGCATCCCTGTGATGTCACAATCTGGCTGCTGTGTAAGAACATTTTCATTGGCTGCTGTGTAGGAACATCCTCAATGGCTGCTGTGTAGGAACATCTTCATTGGCTGCTGTGTAGGAACAGTCTCATTGGCTGCTGTGTCTATCTATCTATCTATCTATCAATCTATCTATCTATCTATCTATCTATCTATCTATCTATCTAGTGACTCTCAGGGCGGCGCGGCCCCCTTTTATACCCTTCCTGGACGATGAAGATGTTCCTGCACATGAAGATGTTCCTACACAGCAGCCATTGAGGATGTTCCTACACAGCAGCCAATGAAAATGTTCCTACACAGCAGCCAGATTGTGACATCACAGAGCATCCCTGTGATGTCACAATCTGGCTGCTGTGTAAGAACATTTTCATTGGCTGCTGTGTAGGAACATCCTCAATGGCTGCTGTGTAGGAACATCTTCATTGGCTGCTGTGTAGGAACAGTCTCATTGGCTGCTGTGTCTATCTATCTATCTATCTATCTATCTATCTATCTATCTATCTATCTATCTATCTATCTATCTATCTATCTATCTATATGTCTCTATCTCTATCTATCTATCTAGTGACTCTCAGGGCGGCGCGGCCCCCTTTTATACCCTTCCTGGACGATGAAGATGTTCCTGCACATGAAGATGTTCCTACACAGCAGCCATTGAGGATGTTCCTACACAGCAGCCAATGAAAATGTTCCTACACAGCAGCCAGATTGTGACATCACAGAGCATCCCTGTGATGTCACAATCTGGCTGCTGTGTAAGAACATTTTCATTGGCTGCTGTGTAGGAACATCCTCAATGGCTGCTGTGTAGGAATATCTTCATTGGCTGCTGTGTAGGAACAGTCTCATTGGCTGCTGTGTCTATCTATCTATCTATCTATCTATCTATCTATCTATCTATCTATCTATCTATCTATCTATCTATCTATCTATCTATCTATATGTCTCTATCTCTATCTATCTATCTATCTATCTATCTAGTGACTCTCAGGGCGGCGCGGCCCCCTTTTATACCCTTCCTGGACGATGAAGATGTTACTGCACATGAAGATGTTCCTACACAGCAGCCATTGAGGATGTTCCTACACAGCAGCCAATGAAAATGTTCCTACACAGCAGCCAGATTGTGACATCACAGAGCATCCCTGTGATGTCACAATCTGGCTGCTGTGTAAGAACATTTTCATTGGCTGCTGTGTAGGAACATCCTCAATGGCTGCTGTGTAGGAACATCTTCATTGGCTGCTGTGTAGGAACAGTCTCATTGGCTGCTGTGTCTATCTATCTATCTATCTGTCTATCTATCTATCTATCTATCTATCTATCTATCTATCTATCTATCTATCTATCTATCTATATGTCTCTATCTCTATCTATCTATCTATCTAGTGACTCTCAGGGCGGCGCGGCCCCCTTTTATACCCTTCCTGGACGATGAAGATGTTCCTGCACATGAAGATGTTCCTACACAGCAGCCATTGAGGATGTTCCTACACAGCAGCCAATGAAAATGTTCCTACACAGCAGCCAGATTGTGACATCACAGAGCATCCCTGTGATGTCACAATCTGGCTGCTGTGTAAGAACATTTTCATTGGCTGCTGTGTAGGAACATCCTCAATGGCTGCTGTGTAGGAACATCTTCATTGGCTGCTGTGTAGGAACAGTCTCATTGGCTGCTGTGTCTATCTATCTATCTATCTATCTATCTATCTATCTATCTATCTATCTATCTATCTATCTATCTATCTATCTATCTATCTATCTATCTATCTATCTATCTATCTATATGTCTCTATCTCTATCTATCTATCTATCTATCTAGTGACTCTCAGGGCGGCGCGGCCCCCTTTTATACCCTTCCTGGACGATGAAGATGTTCCTGCACATGAAGATGTTCCTACACAGCAGCCATTGAGGATGTTCCTACACAGCAGCCAATGAAAATGTTCCTACACAGCAGCCAGATTGTGACATCACAGAGCATCCCTGTGATGTCACAATCTGGCTGCTGTGTAAGAACATTTTCATTGGCTGCTGTGTAGGAACATCCTCAATGGCTGCTGTGTAGGAACATCTTCATTGGCTGCTGTGTAGGAACAGTCTCATTGGCTGCTGTGTCTATCTATCTATCTATCTATCTATCTATCTATCTATCTATCTATCTATCTATCTATCTATCTATCTATCTATCTATCTATATGTCTCTATCTCTATCTATCTATCTATCTAGTGACTCTCAGGGCGGCGCGGCCCCCTTTTATACCCTTCCTGGACGATGAAGATGTTCCTGCACATGAAGATGTTCCTACACAGCAGCCATTGAGGATGTTCCTACACAGCAGCCAATGAAAATGTTCCTACACAGCAGCCAGATTGTGACATCACAGAGCATCCCTGTGATGTCACAATCTGGCTGCTGTGTAAGAACATTTTCATTGGCTGCTGTGTAGGAACATCCTCAATGGCTGCTGTGTAGGAACATCTTCATTGGCTGCTGTGTAGGAACAGTCTCATTGGCTGCTGTGTCTATCTATCTATCTATCTATCTATCTATCTATCTATCTATCTATCTATCTATCTATCTATCTATCTATCTATCTATCTATATGTCTCTCTCTCTATCTATCTATCTATCTATCTATCGAGTGACTCTCAGGGCGGCGCGGCCCCCTTTTATACCCTTCCTGGACGATGAAGATGTTCCTGCACATGAAGATGTTCCTACACAGCAGCCATTGAGGATGTTCCTACACAGCAGCCAATGAAAATGTTCCTACACAGCAGCCAGATTGTGACATCACAGAGCATCCCTGTGATGTCACAATCTGGCTGCTGTGTAAGAACATTTTCATTGGCTGCTGTGTAGGAACATCCTCAATGGCTGCTGTGTAGGAACATCTTCATTGGCTGCTGTGTAGGAACAGTCTCATTGGCTGCTGTGTCTATCTATCTATCTATCTATCTATCTATCTATCTATCTATCTATCTATCTATCTACCTATCTATCTATCTATCTATATGTCTCTATCTCTATCTATCTATCTATCTAGTGACTCTCAGGGCGGCGCGGCCCCCTTTTATACCCTTCCTGAACGATGAAGATGTTCCTGCACATGAAGATGTTCCTACACAGCAGCCATTGAGGATGTTCCTACACAGCAGCCAATGAAAATGTTCCTACACAGCAGCCAGATTGTGACATCACAGAGCATCCCTGTGATGTCACAATCTGGCTGCTGTGTAAGAACATTTTCATTGGCTGCTGTGTAGGAACATCCTCAATGGCTGCTGTGTAGGAACATCTTCATTGGCTGCTGTGTAGGAACAGTCTCATTGGCTGCTGTGTCTATCTATCTATCTATCTATCTATCTATCTATCTATCTATCTATCTATCTATCTATCTATCTATCTATCTATCTATCTATCTATCTATCTATATGTCTCTATCTCTATCTATCTATCTATCTAGTGACTCTCAGGGCGGCGCGGCCCCCTTTTATACCCTTCCTGGACGATGAAGATGTTACTGCACATGAAGATGTTCCTACACATCAGCCATTGAGGATGTTCCTACACAGCAGCCAATGAAAATGTTCCTACACAGCAGCCAGATTGTGACATCACAGAGCATCCCTGTGATGTCACAATCTGGCTGCTGTGTAAGAACATTTTCATTGGCTGCTATGTAGGAACATCCTCAATGGCTGCTGTGTAGGAACATCTTCATTGGCTGCTGTGTAGGAACAGTCTCATTGGCTGCTGTGTCTATCTATCTATCTATCTATCAATCTATCTATCTATCTATCTATCTATCTATCTATCTATCTATCTATCTATCTATCTAGTGACTCTCAGGGCGGCGCGGCCCCCTTTTATACCCTTCCTGGACGATGAAGATGTTCCTGCACATGAAGATGTTCCTACACAGCAGCCATTGAGGATGTTCCTACACAGCAGCCAATGAAAATGTTCCTACACAGCAGCCAGATTGTGACATCACAGAGCATCCCTGTGATGTCACAATCTGGCTGCTGTGTAAGAACATTTTCATTGGCTGCTGTGTAGGAACATCCTCAATGGCTGCTGTGTAGGAACATCTTCATTGGCTGCTGTGTAGGAACAGTCTCATTGGCTGCTGTGTCTATCTATCTATCTATCTATCTATCTATCTATCTATCTATCTATCTATCTATCTATCTATCTATATGTCTCTATCTCTATCTATCTATCTAGTGACTCTCAGGGCGGCGCGGCCCCCTTTTATACCCTTCCTGGACGATGAAGATGTTCCTGCACATGAAGATGTTCCTACACAGCAGCCATTGAGGATGTTCCTACACAGCAGCCAATGAAAATGTTCCTACACAGCAGCCAGATTGTGACATCACAGAGCATCCCTGTGATGTCACAATCTGGCTGCTGTGTAAGAACATTTTCATTGGCTGCTGTGTAGGAACATCCTCAATGGCTGCTGTGTAGGAACATCTTCATTGGCTGCTGTGTAGGAACAGTCTCATTGGCTGCTGTGTCTATCTATCTGTCTATCTATCTATCTATCTATCTATCTATCTATCTATCTATCTATCTATCTATCTATCTATCTATCTATCTATCTATCTATCTATCTATCTATCTATCTATCTATATGTCTCTATCTCTATCTATCTATCTATCTAGTGACTCTCAGGGCGGCGCGGCCCCCTTTTATACCCTTCCTGGACGATGAAGATGTTCCTGCACATGAAGATGTTCCTACACAGCAGCCATTGAGGATGTTCCTACACAGCAGCCAATGAAAATGTTCCTACACAGCAGCCAGATTGTGACATCACAGAGCATCCCTGTGATGTCACAATCTGGCTGCTGTGTAAGAACATTTTCATTGGCTGCTGTGTAGGAACATCCTCAATGGCTGCTGTGTAGGAATATCTTCATTGGCTGCTGTGTAGGAACAGTCTCATTGGCTGCTGTGTCTATCTATCTATCTATCTATCTATCTATCTATCTATCTATCTATCTATCTATCTATCTATCTATCTATCTATCTATCTATCTATCTATCTATCTATCTATCTATATGTCTCTATCTCTATCTATCTATCTATCTATCTAGTGACTCTCAGGGCGGCGCGGCCCCCTTTTATACCCTTCCTGGACGATGAAGATGTTACTGCACATGAAGATGTTCCTACACAGCAGCCATTGAGGATGTTCCTACACAGCAGCCAATGAAAATGTTCCTACACAGCAGCCAGATTGTGACATCACAGAGCATCCCTGTGATGTCACAATCTGGCTGCTGTGTAAGAACATTTTCATTGGCTGCTGTGTAGGAACATCCTCAATGGCTGCTGTGTAGGAACATCTTCATTGGCTGCTGTGTAGGAACAGTCTCATTGGCTGCTGTGTCTATCTATCTATCTATCTATCTATCTATCTATCTATCTATCTATCTATCTATCTATATGTCTCTATCTCTATCTATCTATCTATCTAGTGACTCTCAGGGCGGCGCGGCCCCCTTTTATACCCTTCCTGGACGATGAAGATGTTCCTGCACATGAAGATGTTCCTACACAGCAGCCATTGAGGATGTTCCTACACAGCAGCCAATGAAAATGTTCCTACACAGCAGCCAGATTGTGACATCACAGAGCATCCCTGTGATGTCACAATCTGGCTGCTGTGTAAGAACATTTTCATTGGCTGCTGTGTAGGAACATCCTCAATGGCTGCTGTGTAGGAACATCTTCATTGGCTGCTGTGTAGGAACAGTCTCATTGGCTTCTGTGTCTATCTATCTATCTATCTATCTATCTATCTATCTATCTATCTATCTATCTATCTATCTATCTATCTATCTATCTATCTATATGTCTCTATCTCTATCTATCTATCTATCTATCTAGTGACTCTCAGGGCGGCGCGGCCCCCTTTTATACCCTTCCTGGACGATGAAGATGTTCCTGCACATGAAGATGTTCCTACACAGCAGCCATTGAGGATGTTCCTACACAGCAGCCAATGAAAATGTTCCTACACAGCAGCCAGATTGTGACATCACAGAGCATCCCTGTGATGTCACAATCTGGCTGCTGTGTAAGAACATTTTCATTGGCTGCTGTGTAGGAACATCCTCAATGGCTGCTGTGTAGGAACATCTTCATTGGCTGCTGTGTAGGAACAGTCTCATTGGCTGCTGTGTCTATCTATCTATCTATCTATCTATCTATCTATCTATCTATCTATCTATCTATCTATCTATCTATCTATCTATCTATCTATCTATATGTCTCTATCTCTATCTATCTATCTATCTAGTGACTCTCAGGGCGGCGCGGCCCCCTTTTATACCCTTCCTGGACGATGAAGATGTTCCTGCACATGAAGATGTTCCTACACAGCAGCCATTGAGGATGTTCCTACACAGCAGCCAATGAAAATGTTCCTACACAGCAGCCAGATTGTGACATCACAGAGCATCCCTGTGATGTCACAATCTGGCTGCTGTGTAAGAACATTTTCATTGGCTGCTGTGTAGGAACATCCTCAATGGCTGCTGTGTAGGAATATCTTCATTGGCTGCTGTGTAGGAACAGTCTCATTGGCTGCTGTGTCTATCTATCTATCTATCTATCTATCTATCTATCTATCTATCTATCTATCTATCTATCTATCTATCTATCTATCTATCTATCTATCTATCTATCTATCTATCTATCTATATGTCTCTATCTCTATCTATCTATCTATCTATCTAGTGACTCTCAGGGCGGCGCGGCCCCCTTTTATACCCTTCCTGGACGATGAAGATGTTACTGCACATGAAGATGTTCCTACACATCAGCCATTGAGGATGTTCCTACACAGCAGCCAATGAAAATGTTCCTACACAGCAGCCAGATTGTGACATCACAGAGCATCCCTGTGATGTCACAATCTGGCTGCTGTGTAAGAACATTTTCATTGGCTGCTGTGTAGGAACATCCTCAATGGCTGCTGTGTAGGAACATCTTCATTGGCTGCTGTGTAGGAACAGTCTCATTGGCTGCTGTGTCTATCTATCTATCTATCTATCTATCTATCTATCTATCTATCTATCTATCTAGTGACTCTCAGGGCGGCGCGGCCCCCTTTTATACCCTTCCTGGACGATGAAGATGTTCCTGCACATGAAGATGTTCCTACACAGCAGCCATTGAGGATGTTCCTACACAGCAGCCAATGAAAATGTTCCTACACAGCAGCCAGATTGTGACATCACAGAGCATCCCTGTGATGTCACAATCTGGCTGCTGTGTAAGAACATTTTCATTGGCTGCTGTGTAGGAACATCCTCAATGGCTGCTGTGTAGGAACATCTTCATTGGCTGCTGTGTAGGAACAGTCTCATTGGCTGCTGTGTCTATCTATCTATCTATCTATCTATCTATCTATCTATCTATCTATCTATCTATCTATCTATCTATCTATCTATCTATCTATCTATATGTCTCTATCTCTATCTATCTATCTATCTAGTGACTCTCAGGGCGGCGCGGCCCCCTTTTATACCCTTCCTGGACGATGAAGATGTTACTGCACATGAAGATGTTCCTACACAGCAGCCATTGAGGATGTTCCTACACAGCAGCCAATGAAAATGTTCCTACACAGCAGCCAGATTGTGACATCACAGAGCATCCCTGTGATGTCACAATCTGGCTGCTGTGTAAGAACATTTTCATTGGCTGCTGTGTAGGAACATCCTCAATGGCTGCTGTGTAGGAACATCTTCATTGGCTGCTGTGTAGGAACAGTCTCATTGGCTGCTGTGTCTATCTATCTATCTATCTATCTATCTATCTATCTATCTATCTATCTATCTATCTATCTATCTATCTATCTATCTATCTATCTATCTATCTATCTATCTAGTGACTCTCAGGGCGGCGCGGCCCCCTTTTATACCCTTCCTGGACGATGAAGATGTTCCTGCACATGAAGATGTTCCTACACAGCAGCCATTGAGGATGTTCCTACACAGCAGCCAATGAAAATGTTCCTACACAGCAGCCAGATTGTGACATCACAGAGCATCCCTGTGATGTCACAATCTGGCTGCTGTGTAAGAACATTTTCATTGGCTGCTGTGTAGGAACATCCTCAATGGCTGCTGTGTAGGAACATCTTCATTGGCTGCTGTGTAGGAACAGTCTCATTGGCTGCTGTGTCTATCTATCTATCTATCTATCTATCTATCTATCTATCTATCTATCTATCTATCTATCTATCTATCTATCTATCTATATGTCTCTATCTCTATCTATCTATCTAGTGACTCTCAGGGCGGCGCGGCCCCCTTTTATACCCTTCCTGGACGATGAAGATGTTCCTGCACATGAAGATGTTCCTACACAGCAGCCATTGAGGATGTTCCTACACAGCAGCCAATGAAAATGTTCCTACACAGCAGCCAGATTGTGACATCACAGAGCATCCCTGTGATGTCACAATCTGGCTGCTGTGTAAGAACATTTTCATTGGCTGCTGTGTAGGAACATCCTCAATGGCTGCTGTGTAGGAACATCTTCATTGGCTGCTGTGTAGGAACAGTCTCATTGGCTGCTGTGTCTATCTATCTATCTATCTATCTATCTATCTATATGTCTCTATCTCTATCTATCTATCTATCTAGTGACTCTCAGGGCGGCGCGGCCCCCTTTTATACCCTTCCTGGACGATGAAGATGTTACTGCACATGAAGATGTTCCTACACAGCAGCCATTGAGGATGTTCCTACACAGCAGCCAATGAAAATGTTCCTACACAGCAGCCAGATTGTGACATCACAGAGCATCCCTGTGATGTCACAATCTGGCTGCTGTGTAAGAACATTTTCATTGGCTGCTGTGTAGGAACATCCTCAATGGCTGCTGTGTAGGAACATCTTCATTGGCTGCTGTGTAGGAACAGTCTCATTGGCTGCTGTGTCTATCTATCTATCTATCTATCTATCTATCTATCTATCTATCTATATGTCTCTATCTCTATCTATCTATCTATCTAGTGACTCTCAGGGCGGCGCGGCCCCCTTTTATACCCTTCCTGGACGATGAAGATGTTCCTGCACATGAAGATGTTCCTACACAGCAGCCATTGAGGATGTTCCTACACAGCAGCCAATGAAAATGTTCCTACACAGCAGCCAGATTGTGACATCACAGAGCATCCCTGTGATGTCACAATCTGGCTGCTGTGTAAGAACATTTTCATTGGCTGCTGTGTAGGAACATCCTCAATGGCTGCTGTGTAGGAACATCTTCATTGGCTGCTGTGTAGGAACAGTCTCATTGGCTGCTGTGTCTATCTATCTATCTATCTATCTATCTATCTATCTATCTATCTATCTATCTATCTATCTATCTATCTATCTATCTATCTATCTATCTATCTATCTATCTATCTATCTATATGTCTCTATCTCTATCTATCTATCTATCTAGTGACTCTCAGGGCGGCGCGGCCCCCTTTTATACCCTTCCTGGACGATGAAGATGTTACTGCACATGAAGATGTTCCTACACAGCAGCCATTGAGGATGTTCCTACACAGCAGCCAATGAAAATGTTCCTACACAGCAGCCAGATTGTGACATCACAGAGCATCCCTGTGATGTCACAATCTGGCTGCTGTGTAAGAACATTTTCATTGGCTGCTGTGTAGGAACATCCTCAATGGCTGCTGTGTAGGAACATCTTCATTGGCTGCTGTGTAGGAACAGTCTCATTGGCTGCTGTGTCTATCTATCTATCTATCTATCTATCTATCTATCTATCTATCTATATGTCTCTATCTCTATCTATCTATCTATCTAGTGACTCTCAGGGCGGCGCGGCCCCCTTTTATACCCTTCCTGGACGATGAAGATGTTCCTGCACATGAAGATGTTCCTACACAGCAGCCATTGAGGATGTTCCTACACAGCAGCCAATGAAAATGTTCCTACACAGCAGCCAGATTGTGACATCACAGAGCATCCCTGTGATGTCACAATCTGGCTGCTGTGTAAGAACATTTTCATTGGCTGCTGTGTAGGAACATCCTCAATGGCTGCTGTGTAGGAACATCTTCATTGGCTGCTGTGTAGGAACAGTCTCATTGGCTGCTGTGTCTATCTATCTATCTATCTATCTATCTATCTATCTATCTATCTATCTATCTATCTATCTATCTATCTATCTATCTATCTATCTATATGTCTCTATCTCTATCTATCTATCTAGTGACTCTCAGGGCGGCGCGGCCCCCTTTTATACCCTTCCTGGACGATGAAGATGTTCCTGCACATGAAGATGTTCCTACACAGCAGCCATTGAGGATGTTCCTACACAGCAGCCAATGAAAATGTTCCTACACAGCAGCCAGATTGTGACATCACAGAGCATCCCTGTGATGTCACAATCTGGCTGCTGTGTAAGAACATTTTCATTGGCTGCTGTGTAGGAACATCCTCAATGGCTGCTGTGTAGGAACATCTTCATTGGCTGCTGTGTAGGAACAGTCTCATTGGCTGCTGTGTCTATCTATCTATCTATCTATCTATCTATCTATCTATATGTCTCTATCTCTATCTATCTATCTATCTAGTGACTCTCAGGGCGGCGCGGCCCCCTTTTATACCCTTCCTGGACGATGAAGATGTTACTGCACATGAAGATGTTCCTACACAGCAGCCATTGAGGATGTTCCTACACAGCAGCCAATGAAAATGTTCCTACACAGCAGCCAGATTGTGACATCACAGAGCATCCCTGTGATGTCACAATCTGGCTGCTGTGTAAGAACATTTTCATTGGCTGCTGTGTAGGAACATCCTCAATGGCTGCTGTGTAGGAACATCTTCATTGGCTGCTGTGTAGGAACAGTCTCATTGGCTGCTGTGTCTATCTATCTATCTATCTATCTATCTATCTATCTATCTATCTATATGTCTCTATCTCTATCTATCTATCTATCTAGTGACTCTCAGGGCGGCGCGGCCCCCTTTTATACCCTTCCTGGACGATGAAGATGTTCCTGCACATGAAGATGTTCCTACACAGCAGCCATTGAGGATGTTCCTACACAGCAGCCAATGAAAATGTTCCTACACAGCAGCCAGATTGTGACATCACAGAGCATCCCTGTGATGTCACAATCTGGCTGCTGTGTAAGAACATTTTCATTGGCTGCTGTGTAGGAACATCCTCAATGGCTGCTGTGTAGGAACATCTTCATTGGCTGCTGTGTAGGAACAGTCTCATTGGCTGCTGTGTCTATCTATCTATCTATCTATCTATCTATCTATCTATCTATCTATCTATCTATCTATCTATCTATCTATCTATCTATCTATCTATCTATCTATATGTCTCTATCTCTATCTATCTATCTATCTAGTGACTCTCAGGGCGGCGCGGCCCCCTTTTATACCCTTCCTGGACGATGAAGATGTTACTGCACATGAAGATGTTCCTACACAGCAGCCATTGAGGATGTTCCTACACAGCAGCCAATGAAAATGTTCCTACACAGCAGCCAGATTGTGACATCACAGAGCATCCCTGTGATGTCACAATCTGGCTGCTGTGTAAGAACATTTTCATTGGCTGCTGTGTAGGAACATCCTCAATGGCTGCTGTGTAGGAACATCTTCATTGGCTGCTGTGTAGGAACAGTCTCATTGGCTGCTGTGTCTATCTATCTATCTATCTATCTATCTATCTATCTATCTATCTATCTATATGTCTCTATCTCTATCTATCTATCTATCTAGTGACTCTCAGGGCGGCGCGGCCCCCTTTTATACCCTTCCTGGACGATGAAGATGTTCCTGCACATGAAGATGTTCCTACACAGCAGCCATTGAGGATGTTCCTACACAGCAGCCAATGAAAATGTTCCTACACAGCAGCCAGATTGTGACATCACAGAGCATCCCTGTGATGTCACAATCTGGCTGCTGTGTAAGAACATTTTCATTGGCTGCTGTGTAGGAACATCCTCAATGGCTGCTGTGTAGGAACATCTTCATTGGCTGCTGTGTAGGAACAGTCTCATTGGCTGCTGTGTCTATCTATCTATCTATCTATCTATCTATCTATCTATCTATCTATCTATCTATCTATCTATCTATCTATCTATCTATCTATCTATCTATCTATCTATATGTCTCTATCTCTATCTATCTATCTAGTGACTCTCAGGGCGGCGCGGCCCCCTTTTATACCCTTCCTGGACGATGAAGATGTTCCTGCACATGAAGATGTTCCTACACAGCAGCCATTGAGGATGTTCCTACACAGCAGCCAATGAAAATGTTCCTACACAGCAGCCAGATTGTGACATCACAGAGCATCCCTGTGATGTCACAATCTGGCTGCTGTGTAAGAACATTTTCATTGGCTGCTGTGTAGGAACATCCTCAATGGCTGCTGTGTAGGAACATCTTCATTGGCTGCTGTGTAGGAACAGTCTCATTGGCTGCTGTGTCTATCTATCTGTCTATCTATCTATCTATCTATCTATCTATCTATCTATCTATCTATCTATCTATCTATCTATCTATCTATCTATCTATCTATCTATATGTCTCTATCTCTATCTATCTATCTATCTATCTAGTGACTCTCAGGGCGGCGCGGCCCCCTTTTATACCCTTCCTGGACGATGAAGATGTTCCTGCACATGAAGATGTTCCTACACAGCAGCCATTGAGGATGTTCCTACACAGCAGCCAATGAAAATGTTCCTACACAGCAGCCAGATTGTGACATCACAGAGCATCCCTGTGATGTCACAATCTGGCTGCTGTGTAAGAACATTTTCATTGGCTGCTGTGTAGGAACATCCTCAATGGCTGCTGTGTAGGAATATCTTCATTGGCTGCTGTGTAGGAACAGTCTCATTGGCTGCTGTGTCTATCTATCTATCTATCTATCTATCTATCTATCTATCTATATGTCTCTATCTCTATCTATCTATCTATCTAGTGACTCTCAGGGCGGCGCGGCCCCCTTTTATACCCTTCCTGGACGATGAAGATGTTACTGCACATGAAGATGTTCCTACACAGCAGCCATTGAGGATGTTCCTACACAGCAGCCAATGAAAATGTTCCTACACAGCAGCCAGATTGTGACATCACAGAGCATCCCTGTGATGTCACAATCTGGCTGCTGTGTAAGAACATTTTCATTGGCTGCTGTGTAGGAACATCCTCATTGGCTGCTGTGTAGGAACATCTTCATTGGCTGCTGTGTAGGAACAGTCTCATTGGCTGCTGTGTCTATCTATCTATCTATCTATCTATCTATCTATCTATCTATCTATCTATCTATCTATCTATCTATCTATCTATCTATCTATCTATCTATCTATATGTCTCTATCTCTATCTATCTATCTATCTATCTAGTGACTCTCAGGGCGGCGCGGCCCCCTTTTATACCCTTCCTGGACGATGAAGATGTTCCTGCACATGAAGATGTTCCTACAGAGCAGCCATTGAGGATGTTCCTACACAGCAGCCAATGAAAATGTTCCTACACAGCAGCCAGATTGTGACATCACAGAGCATCCCTGTGATGTCACAATCTGGCTGCTGTGTAAGAACATTTTCATTGGCTGCTGTGTAGGAACATCCTCAATGGCTGCTGTGTAGGAACATCTTCATTGGCTGCTGTGTAGGAACAGTCTC
>NW_028176683.1:222500-227500 GCF_949987555.1 Borostomias antarcticus
TCAGGGCGGCGCGGCCCCCTTTTATACCCTTCCTGGACGATGAAGATGTTCCTGCACATGAAGATGTTCCTACACAGCAGCCATTGAGGATGTTCCTACACAGCAGCCAATGAAAATGTTCCTACACAGCAGCCAGATTGTGACATCACAGAGCATCCCTGTGATGTCACAATCTGGCTGCTGTGTAAGAACATTTTCATTGGCTGCTGTGTAGGAACATCCTCAATGGCTGCTGTGTAGGAACATCTTCATTGGCTGCTGTGTAGGAACAGTCTCATTGGCTGCTGTGTCTATCTATCTATCTATCTATCTATCTATCTATCTATCTATCTATCTATATGTCTCTATCTCTATCTATCTATCTATCTAGTGACTCTCAGGGCGGTGCGGCCCCCTTTTATACCCTTCCTGGACGATGAAGATGTTACTGCACATGAAGATGTTCCTACACAGCAGCCATTGAGGATGTTCCTACACAGCAGCCAATGAAAATGTTCCTACACAGCAGCCAGATTGTGACATCACAGAGCATCCCTGTGATGTCACAATCTGGCTGCTGTGTAAGAACATTTTCATTGGCTGCTGTGTAGGAACATCCTCAATGGCTGCTGTGTAGGAACATCTTCATTGGCTGCTGTGTAGGAACAGTCTCATTGGCTGCTGTGTCTATCTATCTATCTATCTATCTATCTATCTATCTATCTATCTATCTATCTATCTATCTATCTATCTATCTATCTATCTATATGTCTCTATCTCTATCTATCTATCTAGTGACTCTCAGGGCGGCGCGGCCCCCTTTTATACCCTTCCTGGACGATGAAGATGTTCCTGCACATGAAGATGTTCCTACACAGCAGCCATTGAGGATGTTCCTACACAGCAGCCAATGAAAATGTTCCTACACAGCAGCCAGATTGTGACATCACAGAGCATCCCTGTGATGTCACAATCTGGCTGCTGTGTAAGAACATTTTCATTGGCTGCTGTGTAGGAACATCCTCAATGGCTGCTGTGTAGGAACATCTTCATTGGCTGCTGTGTAGGAACAGTCTCATTGGCTGCTGTGTCTATCTATCTATCTATCTATCTATCTATCTATCTATATGTCTCTATCTCTATCTATCTATCTATCTAGTGACTCTCAGGGCGGCGCGGCCCCCTTTTATACCCTTCCTGGACGATGAAGATGTTACTGCACATGAAGATGTTCCTACACAGCAGCCATTGAGGATGTTCCTACACAGCAGCCAATGAAAATGTTCCTACACAGCAGCCAGATTGTGACATCACAGAGCATCCCTGTGATGTCACAATCTGGCTGCTGTGTAAGAACATTTTCATTGGCTGCTGTGTAGGAACATCCTCAATGGCTGCTGTGTAGGAACATCTTCATTGGCTGCTGTGTAGGAACAGTCTCATTGGCTGCTGTGTCTATCTATCTATCTATCTATCTATCTATCTATCAATCTATCTATCTATCTATCTATCTATCTATCTATCTATCTATCTATCTATCTATCTATCTATCTATCTATCTATATGTCTCTATCTCTATCTATCTATCTAGTGACTCTCAGGGCGGCGCGGCCCCCTTTTATACCCTTCCTGGACGATGAAGATGTTCCTGCACATGAAGATGTTCCTACACAGCAGCCATTGAGGATGTTCCTACACAGCAGCCAATGAAAATGTTCCTACACAGCAGCCAGATTGTGACATCACAGAGCATCCCTGTGATGTCACAATCTGGCTGCTGTGTAAGAACATTTTCATTGGCTGCTGTGTAGGAACATCCTCAATGGCTGCTGTGTAGGAACATCTTCATTGGCTGCTGTGTAGGAACAGTCTCATTGGCTGCTGTGTCTATCTATCTATCTATCTATCTATCTATCTATCTATCTATCTATCTATCTATCTATCTATCTATCTATCTATCTATCTATATGTCTCTATCTCTATCTATCTATCTATCTAGTGACTCTCAGGGCGGCGCGGCCCCCTTTTATACCCTTCCTGGACGATGAAGATGTTCCTGCACATGAAGATGTTCCTACACAGCAGCCATTGAGGATGTTCCTACACAGCAGCCAATGAAAATGTTCCTACACAGCAGCCAGATTGTGACATCACAGAGCATCCCTGTGATGTCACAATCTGGCTGCTGTGTAAGAACATTTTCATTGGCTGCTGTGTAGGAACATCCTCAATGGCTGCTGTGTAGGAACATCTTCATTGGCTGCTGTGTAGGAACAGTCTCATTGGCTGCTGTGTCTATCTATCTATCTATCTATCTATCTATCTATATGTCTCTATCTCTATCTATCTATCTAGTGACTCTCAGGGCGGCGCGGCCCCCTTTTATACCCTTCCTGGACGATGAAGATGTTCCTGCACATGAAGATGTTCCTACACAGCAGCCATTGAGGATGTTCCTACACAGCAGCCAATGAAAATGTTCCTACACAGCAGCCAGATTGTGACATCACGGAGCATCCCTGTGATGTCACAATCTGGCTGCTGTGTAAGAACATTTTCATTGGCTGCTGTGTAGGAACATCCTCAATGGCTGCTGTGTAGGAACATCTTCATTGGCTGCTGTGTAGGAACAGTCTCATTGGCTGCTGTGTCTATCTATCTATCTATCTATCTATCTATCTATCTATCTATCTATCTATCTATCTATCTATCTCTCTATCTATCTATCTATCTATCTATCTATCTATCTATCTATCTATCTATATGTCTCTATCTCTATCTATCTATCTAGTGACTCTCAGGGCGGCGCGGCCCCCTTTTATACCCTTCCTGGACGATGAAGATGTTCCTGCACATGAAGATGTTCCTACACAGCAGCCATTGAGGATGTTCCTACACAGCAGCCAATGAAAATGTTCCTACACAGCAGCCAGATTGTGACATCACAGAGTATCCCTGTGATGTCACAATATGGCTGCTGTGTAAGAACATTTTCATTGGCTGCTGTGTAGGAACATCCTCAATGGCTGCTGTGTAGGAACATCTTCATTGGCTGCTGTGTAGGAACAGTCTCATTGGCTGCTGTGTCTATCTATCTATCTATCTATCTATCTATCTATCTATCTCTCTATCTATCTATCTATCTATCTATCTATATGTCTCTATCTCTATCTATCTATCTATCTATCTAGTGACTCTCAGGGCGGCGCGGCCCCCTTTTATACCCTTCCTGGACGATGAAGATGTTCCTGCACATGAAGATGTTCCTACACAGCAGCCATTGAGGATGTTCCTACACAGCAGCCAATGAAAATGTTCCTACACAGCAGCCAGATTGTGACATAACAGAGTATCCCTGTGATGTCACAATCTGGCTGCTGTGTAAGAACATTTTCATTGGCTGCTGTGTAGGAACATCCTCAATGGCTGCTGTGTAGGAACATCTTCATTGGCTGCTGTGTAGGAACAGTCTCATTGGCTGCTGTGTCTATCTATCTATCTATCTATCTATCTATCTATCTATCTATCTATCTATCTATCTATCTATCTATCTATCTATCTATCTATCTATCTATCTATATGTCTCTATCTCTATCTATCTATCTATCTAGTGACTCTCAGGGCGGCGCGGCCCCCTTTTATACCCTTCCTGGACGATGAAGATGTTCCTGCACATGAAGATGTTCCTACACAGCAGCCATTGAGGATGTTCCTACACAGCAGCCAATGAAAATGTTCCTACACAGCAGCCAGATTGTGACATCACAGAGCATCCCTGTGATGTCACAATCTGGCTGCTGTGTAAGAACATTTTCATTGGCTGCTGTGTAGGAACATCCTCAATGGCTGCTGTGTAGGAACATCTTCATTGGCTGCTGTGTAGGAACAGTCTCATTGGCTGCTGTGTCTATCTATCTATCTATCTATCTATCTATATGTCTCTATCTCTATCTATCTATCTAGTGACTCTCAGGGCGGCGCGGCCCCCTTTTATACCCTTCCTGGACGATGAAGATGTTCCTGCACATGAAGATGTTCCTACACAGCAGCCATTGAGGATGTTCCTACACAGCAGCCAATGAAAATGTTCCTACACAGCAGCCAGATTGTGACATCACGGAGCATCCCTGTGATGTCACAATCTGGCTGCTGTGTAAGAACATTTTCATTGGCTGCTGTGTAGGAACATCCTCAATGGCTGCTGTGTAGGAACATCTTCATTGGCTGCTGTGTAGGAACAGTCTCATTGGCTGCTGTGTCTATCTATCTATCTATCTATCTATCTATCTATCTATCTATCTATCTATCTATCTATCTATCTATCTATCTATCTATCTATCTCTCTATCTATCTATCTATCTATCTATCTATCTATCTATCTATCTATATGTCTCTATCTCTATCTATCTATCTAGTGACTCTCAGGGCGGCGCGGCCCCCTTTTATACCCTTCCTGGACGATGAAGATGTTCCTGCACATGAAGATGTTCCTACACAGCAGCCATTGAGGATGTTCCTACACAGCAGCCAATGAAAATGTTCCTACACAGCAGCCAGATTGTGACATCACAGAGTATCCCTGTGATGTCACAATCTGGCTGCTGTGTAAGAACATTTTCATTGGCTGCTGTGTAGGAACATCCTCAATGGCTGCTGTGTAGGAACATCTTCATTGGCTGCTGTGTAGGAACAGTCTCATTGGCTGCTGTGTCTATCTATCTATCTATCTATCTCTCTATCTATCTATCTATCTATCTATATGTCTCTATCTCTATCTATCTATCTATCTATCTAGTGACTCTCAGGGCGGCGCGGCCCCCTTTTATACCCTTCCTGGACGATGAAGATGTTCCTGCACATGAAGATGTTCCTACACAGCAGCCATTGAGGATGTTCCTACACAGCAGCCAATGAAAATGTTCCTACACAGCAGCCAGATTGTGACATAACAGAGTATCCCTGTGATGTCACAATCTGGCTGCTGTGTAAGAACATTTTCATTGGCTGCTGTGTAGGAACAT
>NW_028176683.1:237500-240000 GCF_949987555.1 Borostomias antarcticus
AAGATGTTCCTACACAGCAGCCATTGAGGATGTTCCTACACAGCAGCCAATGAAAATGTTCCTACACAGCAGCCAGATTGTGACATCACAGAGTATCCCTGTGATGTCACAATCTGGCTGCTGTGTAAGAACATTTTCATTGGCTGCTGTGTAGGAACATCCTCAATGGCTGCTGTGTAGGAACATCTTCATTGGCTGCTGTGTAGGAACAGTCTCATTGGCTGCTGTGTCTATCTATCTATCTATCTATCTATCTATCTATCTATCTATCTATCTATCTATCTATCTATCTATCTATCTATCTATCTATCTATCTATCTATCTATCTATCTATCTATCTATATGTCTCTATCTCTATCTATCTATCTAGTGACTCTCAGGGCGGCGCGGCCCCCTTTTATACCCTTCCTGGACGATGAAGATGTTCCTGCACATGAAGATGTTCCTACACAGCAGCCATTGAGGATGTTCCTACACAGCAGCCAATGAAAATGTTCCTACACAGCAGCCAGATTGTGACATCACAGAGCATCCCTGTGATGTCACAATCTGGCTGCTGTGTAAGAACATTTTCATTGGCTGCTGTGTAGGAACATCCTCAATGGCTGCTGTGTAGGAACATCTTCATTGGCTGCTGTGTAGGAACAGTCTCATTGGCTGCTGTGTCTATCTATCTATCTATCTATCTATCTATCTATCTATCTATCTATCTATCTATCTATCTATCTATCTATCTATATGTCTCTATCTCTATCTATCTATCTATCTAGTGACTCTCAGGGCGGTGCGGCCCCCTTTTATACCCTTCCTGGACGATGAAGATGTTACTGCACATGAAGATGTTCCTACACAGCAGCCATTGAGGATGTTCCTACACAGCAGCCAATGAAAATGTTCCTACACAGCAGCCAGATTGTGACATCACAGAGCATCCCTGTGATGTCACAATCTGGCTGCTGTGTAAGAACATTTTCATTGGCTGCTGTGTAGGAACATCCTCAATGGCTGCTGTGTAGGAACATCTTCATTGGCTGCTGTGTAGGAACAGTCTCATTGGCTGCTGTGTCTATCTATCTATCTATCTATCTATCTATCTATCTATCTATCTATCTATCTATCTATCTATCTATCTATCTATCTATCTATATGTCTCTATCTCTATCTATCTATCTAGTGACTCTCAGGGCGGCGCGGCCCCCTTTTATACCCTTCCTGGACGATGAAGATGTTCCTGCACATGAAGATGTTCCTACACAGCAGCCATTGAGGATGTTCCTACACAGCAGCCAATGAAAATGTTCCTACACAGCAGCCAGATTGTGACATCACAGAGCATCCCTGTGATGTCACAATCTGGCTGCTGTGTAAGAACATTTTCATTGGCTGCTGTGTAGGAACATCCTCAATGGCTGCTGTGTAGGAACATCTTCATTGGCTGCTGTGTAGGAACAGTCTCATTGGCTGCTGTGTCTATCTATCTATCTATCTATCTATCTATCTATCTATATGTCTCTATCTCTATCTATCTATCTATCTAGTGACTCTCAGGGCGGCGCGGCCCCCTTTTATACCCTTCCTGGACGATGAAGATGTTACTGCACATGAAGATGTTCCTACACAGCAGCCATTGAGGATGTTCCTACACAGCAGCCAATGAAAATGTTCCTACACAGCAGCCAGATTGTGACATCACAGAGCATCCCTGTGATGTCACAATCTGGCTGCTGTGTAAGAACATTTTCATTGGCTGCTGTGTAGGAACATCCTCAATGGCTGCTGTGTAGGAACATCTTCATTGGCTGCTGTGTAGGAACAGTCTCATTGGCTGCTGTGTCTATCTATCTATCTATCTATCTATCTATCTATCTATCTATCTATCTATCTATCTATCTATCTATCTATCTATCTATCTATCTATCTATCTATCTATCTATCTATCTATATGTCTCTATCTCTATCTATCTATCTAGTGACTCTCAGGGCGGCGCGGCCCCCTTTTATACCCTTCCTGGACGATGAAGATGTTCCTGCACATGAAGATGTTCCTACACAGCAGCCATTGAGGATGTTCCTACACAGCAGCCAATGAAAATGTTCCTACACAGCAGCCAGATTGTGACATCACAGAGCATCCCTGTGATGTCACAATCTGGCTGCTGTGTAAGAACATTTTCATTGGCTGCTGTGTAGGAACATCCTCAATGGCTGCTGTGTAGGAACATCTTCATTGGCTGCTGTGTAGGAACAGTCTCATTGGCTGCTGTGTCTATCTATCTATCTATCTATCTATCTATCTATCTATCTATCTATCTATCTATCTATCTATCTATCTATCTATCTATCTATCTATCTATCTATATGTCTCTATCTCTATCTATCTATCTATCTAGTGACTCTCAGGGCGGCGCGGCCCCCTTTTATACCCTTCCTGGACGATGAAGATGTTCCTGCACATGAAGATGTTCCTACACAGCAGCCATTGAGGATGTTCCTACACAGC
>NW_028176683.1:245000-252500 GCF_949987555.1 Borostomias antarcticus
CAGCAGCCATTGAGGATGTTCCTACACAGCAGCCAATGAAAATGTTCCTACACAGCAGCCAGATTGTGACATCACAGAGCATCCCTGTGATGTCACAATCTGGCTGCTGTGTAAGAACATTTTCATTGGCTGCTGTGTAGGAACATCCTCAATGGCTGCTGTGTAGGAACATCTTCATTGGCTGCTGTGTAGGAACAGTCTCATTGGCTGCTGTCTCTATCTATCTATCTATCTATCTATCTATCTATCTATCTATCTATCTATATGTCTCTATCTCTATCTATCTATCTATCTAGTGACTCTCAGGGCGGCGCGGCCCCCTTTTATACCCTTCCTGGACGATGAAGATGTTACTGCACATGAAGATGTTCCTACACAGCAGCCATTGAGGATGTTCCTACACAGCAGCCAATGAAAATGTTCCTACACAGCAGCCAGATTGTGACATCACAGAGCATCCCTGTGATGTCACAATCTGGCTGCTGTGTAAGAACATTTTCATTGGCTGCTGTGTAGGAACATCCTCAATGGCTGCTGTGTAGGAACATCTTCATTGGCTGCTGTGTAGGAACAGTCTCATTGGCTGCTGTGTCTATCTATCTATCTATCTATCTATCTATCTATCTATCTATCTATCTATCTATCTATCTATCTATCTATCTATCTATCTATCTATCTATCTATATGTCTCTATCTCTATCTATCTATCTAGTGACTCTCAGGGCGGCGCGGCCCCCTTTTATACCCTTCCTGGACGATGAAGATGTTCCTGCACATGAAGATGTTCCTACACAGCAGCCATTGAGGATGTTCCTACACAGCAGCCAATGAAAATGTTCCTACACAGCAGCCAGATTGTGACATCACAGAGCATCCCTGTGATGTCACAATCTGGCTGCTGTGTAAGAACATTTTCATTGGCTGCTGTGTAGGAACATCCTCAATGGCTGCTGTGTAGGAACATCTTCATTGGCTGCTGTGTAGGAACAGTCTCATTGGCTGCTGTGTCTATCTATCTATCATCTATCTATCTATCTATCTATCTATCTATCTATCTATCTATCTATCTATCTATCTATCTATCTATCTATCTATCTATCTATCTATCTATCTATCTATCTATCTATCTATATGTCTCTATCTCTATCTATCTATCTATCTAGTGACTCTCAGGGCGGCGCGGCCCCCTTTTATACCCTTCCTGGACGATGAAGATGTTCCTGCACATGAAGATGTTCCTACACAGCAGCCATTGAGGATGTTCCTACACAGCAGCCAATGAAAATGTTCCTACACAGCAGCCAGATTGTGACATCACAGAGCATCCCTGTGATGTCACAATCTGGCTGCTGTGTAAGAACATTTTCATTGGCTGCTGTGTAGGAACATCCTCAATGGCTGCTGTGTAGGAACATCTTCATTGGCTGCTGTGTAGGAACAGTCTCATTGGCTGCTGTGTCTATCTATCTATCTATCTATCTATCTATCTATCTATCTATCTATCTATCTATCTATCTATCTATCTATCTATCTATCTATCTATCTATCTATCTATCTATCTATCTATATGTCTCTATCTCTATCTATCTATCTATCTAGTGACTCTCAGGGCGGCGCGGCCCCCTTTTATACCCTTCCTGGACGATGAAGATGTTCCTGCACATGAAGATGTTCCTACACAGCAGCCATTGAGGATGTTCCTACACAGCAGCCAATGAAAATGTTCCTACACAGCAGCCAGATTGTGACATCACAGAGCATCCCTGTGATGTCACAATCTGGCTGCTGTGTAAGAACATTTTCATTGGCTGCTGTGTAGGAACATCCTCAATGGCTGCTGTGTAGGAACATCTTCATTGGCTGCTGTGTAGGAACAGTCTCATTGGCTGCTGTGTCTATCTATCTATCTATCTATCTATCTATCTATCTATCTATCTATCTATCTATCTATCTATCTATCTATCTATCTATCTATCTATCTATCTATCTATCTATCTATCTATCTATCTCTCTATCTATCTATCTATCTATCTATCTATATGTCTCTATCTCTATCTATCTATCTATCTAGTGACTCTCAGGGCGGCGCGGCCCCCTTTTATACCCTTCCTGGACGATGAAGATGTTCCTGCACATGAAGATGTTCCTACACAGCAGCCATTGAGGATGTTCCTACACAGCAGCCAATGAAAATGTTCCTACACAGCAGCCAGATTGTGACATCACAGAGCATCCCTGTGATGTCACAATCTGGCTGCTGTGTAAGAACATTTTCATTGGCTGCTGTGTAGGAACATCCTCAATGGCTGCTGTGTAGGAACATCTTCATTGGCTGCTGTGTAGGAACAGTCTCATTGGCTGCTGTGTCTATCTATCTATCTATCTATCTATCTATCTATCTATCTATCTATCTATCTATCTATCTATCTATCTATCTATCTATCTATCTATCTATCTCTATCTATCTATCTATCTAGTGACTCTCAGGGCGGCGCGGCCCCCTTTTATACCCTTCCTGGACGATGAAGATGTTCCTGCACATGAAGATGTTCCTACACAGCAGCCATTGAGGATGTTCCTACACAGCAGCCAATGAAAATGTTCCTACACAGCAGCCAGATTGTGACATCACAGAGCATCCCTGTGATGTCACAATCTGGCTGCTGTGTAAGAACATTTTCATTGGCTGCTGTGTAGGAACATCCTCAATGGCTGCTGTGTAGGAACATCTTCATTGGCTGCTGTGTAGGAACAGTCTCATTGGCTGCTGTGTCTATCTATCTATCTATCTATCTATCTATCTATCTATCTATCTATCTATCTATCTATCTATCTATCTATCTATCTATCTATATGTCTATCTATCTATCTATCTCTCTATCTATCTATCTATCTATCTATCTATCTATCTATCTATCTATATGTCTCTATCTCTATCTATCTATCTATCTAGTGACTCTCAGGGCGGCGCGGCCCCCTTTTATACCCTTCCTGGACGATGAAGATGTTCCTGCACATGAAGATGTTCCTACACAGCAGCCATTGAGGATGTTCCTACACAGCAGCCAATGAAAATGTTCCTACACAGCAGCCAGATTGTGACATCACAGAGCATCCCTGTGATGTCACAATCTGGCTGCTGTGTAAGAACATTTTCATTGGCTGCTGTGTAGGAACATCCTCAATGGCTGCTGTGTAGGAACATCTTCATTGGCTGCTGTGTAGGAACAGTCTCATTGGCTGCTGTGTCTATCTATCTATCTATCTATCTATCTATCTATCTATCTATCTATCTATCTATCTATCTATCTATCTATCTATCTATCTATCTATATGTCTCTATCTCTATCTATCTATCTATCTAGTGACTCTCAGGGCGGCGCGGCCCCCTTTTATACCCTTCCTGGACGATGAAGATGTTCCTGCACATGAAGATGTTCCTACACAGCAGCCATTGAGGATGTTCCTACACAGCAGCCAATGAAAATGTTCCTACACAGCAGCCAGATTGTGACATCACAGAGCATCCCTGTGATGTCACAATCTGGCTGCTGTGTAAGAACATTTTCATTGGCTGCTGTGTAGGAACATCCTCAATGGCTGCTGTGTAGGAACATCTTCATTGGCTGCTGTGTAGGAACAGTCTCATTGGCTGCTGTGTCTATCTATCTATCTATCTATCTATCTATCTATCTATCTATCTATCTATCTATCTATCTATCTATCTATCTATCTATCTATCTATCTATCTATCTATATGTCTCTATCTCTATCTATCTATCTAGGGACTTTCAGGGCGGCGCGGCCCCCTTTTATACCCTTCCTGGACGATGAAGATGTTCCTGCACATGAAGATGTTCCTACACAGCAGCCATTGAGGATGTTCCTAGCAGCCAATGAAAATGTTCCTACACAGCAGCCAGATTGTGACATCACAGAGTATCCCTGTGATGTCACAATCTGGCTGCTGTGTAAGAACATTTTCATTGGCTGCTGTGTAGGAACATCCTCAATGGCTGCTGTGTAGGAACATCTTCATTGGCTGCTGTGTAGGAACAGTCTCATTGGCTGCTGTGTCTATCTATCTATCTATCTATCTATCTATCTATCTATCTATCTATCTATCTATCTATCTATATGTCTCTATCTCTATCTATCTATCTAGTGACTCTCAGGGCGGCGCGGCCCCCTTTTATACCCTTCCTGGACGATGAAGATGTTCCTGCACATGAAGATGTTCCTACACAGCAGCCATTGAGGATGTTCCTACACAGCAGCCAATGAAAATGTTCCTACACAGCAGCCAGATTGTGACATCACAGAGCATCCCTGTGATGTCACAATCTGGCTGCTGTGTAAGAACATTTTCATTGGCTGCTGTGTAGGAACATCCTCAATGGCTGCTGTGTAGGAACATCTTCATTGGCTTCTGTGTAGGAACAGTCTCATTGGCTGCTGTGTCTATCTATCTATCTATCTATCTATCTATCTATCTATCTATCTATCTATCTATCTATCTATCTATCTATCTATCTATCTATCTATCTATCTATCTATCTATCTATCTATCTATCTATATGTCTCTATCTCTATCTATCTATCTAGTGACTCTCAGGGCGGCGCGGCCCCCTTTTATACCCTTCCTGGACGATGAAGATGTTCCTGCACATGAAGATGTTCCTACACAGCAGCCATTGAGGATGTTCCTACACAGCAGCCAATGAAAATGTTCCTACACAGCAGCCAGATTGTGACATCACAGAGCATCCCTGTGATGTCACAATCTGGCTGCTGTGTAAGAACATTTTCATTGGCTGCTGTGTAGGAACATCCTCAATGGCTGCTGTGTAGGAACATCTTCATTGGCTGCTGTGTAGGAACAGTCTCATTGGCTGCTGTGTCTATCTATCTATCTATCTATCTATCTATCTATCTATCTATCTATCTATCTATCTATCTATCTATCTATCTATCTATCTATCTATCTATCTATCTATATGTCTCTATCTCTATCTATCTATCTATCTAGTGACTCTCAGGGCGGCGCGGCCCCCTTTTATACCCTTCCTGGACGATGAAGATGTTCCTGCACATGAAGATGTTCCTACACAGCAGCCATTGAGGATGTTCCTACACAGCAGCCAATGAAAATGTTCCTACACAGCAGCCAGATTGTGACATCACAGAGCATCCCTGTGATGTCACAATCTGGCTGCTGTGTAAGAACATTTTCATTGGCTGCTGTGTAGGAACATCCTCAATGGCTGCTGTGTAGGAACATCTTCATTGGCTGCTGTGTAGGAACAGTCTCATTGGCTGCTGTGTCTATCTATCTATCTATCTATCTATCTATCTATCTATCTATCTATCTATCTATCTATCTATCTATCTATATGTCTCTATCTCTATCTATCTATCTAGTGACTCTCAGGGCGGCGCGGCCCCCTTTTATACCCTTCCTGGACGATGAAGATGTTCCTGCACATGAAGATGTTCCTACACAGCAGCCATTGAGGATGTTCCTACACAGCAGTCAATGAAAATGTTCCTACACAGCAGCCAGATTGTGACATCACAGAGCATCCCTGTGACGTCACAATCTGGCTGCTGTGTAAGAACATTTTCATTGGCTGCTGTGTAGGAACATCCTCAATGGCTGCTGTGTAGGAACATCTTCATTGGCTGCTGTGTAGGAACAGTCTCATTGGCTGCTGTGTCTATCTATCTATCTATCTATCTATCTATCTATCTATCTATCTATCTATCTATCTATCTATCTATCTATCTATCTTTCTATCTATCTATCTATCTATCTATCTATCTATCTATCTATATGTCTCTATCTCTATCTATCTATCTAGGGACTCTCAGGGCGGCGCGGCCCCCTTTTATACCCTTCCTGGACGATGAAGATGTTCCTGCACATGAAGATGTTCCTACACAGCAGCCATTGAGGATGTTCCTACACAGCAGCCAATGAAAATGTTCCTACACAGCAGCCAGATTGTGACATCACAGAGCATCCCTGTGATGTCACAATCTGGCTGCTGTGTAAGAACATTTTCATTGGCTGCTGTGTAGGAACATCCTCAATGGCTGCTGTGTAGGAACAGCTTCATTGGCTGCTGTGTAGGAACAGTCTCATTGGCTGCTGTGTCTATCTATCTATCTATCTATCTATCTATCTATCTATATGTCTCTATCTCTATCTATCTATCTAGTGACTCTCAGGGCGGCGCGGCCCCCTTTTATACCCTTCCTGGACGATGAAGATGTTCCTGCACATGAAGATGTTCCTACACAGCAGCCATTGAGGATGTTCCTACACAGCAGCCAATGAAAATGTTCCTACACAGCAGCCAGATTGTGACATCACAGAGCATCCCTGTGATGTCACAATCTGGCTGCTGTGTAAGAACATTTTCATTGGCTGCTGTGTAGGAACATCCTCAATGGCTGCTGTGTAGGAACATCTTCATTGGCTGCTGTGTAGGAACAGTCTCATTGGCTGCTGCGTCTATCTATCTATCTATCTATCTATCTATCTATCTATCTATCTATCTATCTATCTATCTATCTATCTATCTATCTATCTATCTATCTTTCTATCTATCTATCTATCTATCTATCTATCTATATGTCTCTATCTCTATCTATCTATCTAGGGACTCTCAGGGCGGCGCGGCCCCCTTTTATACCCTTCCTGGACGATGAAGATGTTCCTGCACATGAAGATGTTCCTACACAGCAGCCATTGAGGATGTTCCTACACAGCAGCCAATGAAAATGTTCCTACACAGCAGCCAGATTGTGACATCACAGAGCATCCCTGTGATGTCACAATCTGGCTGCTGTGTAAGAACATTTTCATTGGCTGCTGTGTAGGAACATCCTCAATGGCTGCTGTGTAGGAACATCTTCATTGGCTGCTGTGTAGGAACAGTCTCATTGGCTGCTGTGTCTATCTATCTATCTATCTATCTATCTATCTATCTATCTATCTATCTATCTATCTATCTATCTATCTATCTATCTATCTATCTATCTATCTATCTATCTATCTATCTATATGTCTCTATCTCTATCTATCTATCTAGTGACTCTCAGGGCGGCGCGGCCCCCTTTTATACCCTTCCTGGACGATGAAGATGTTCCTGCACATGAAGATGTTCCTACACAGCAGCCATTGAGGATGTTCCTACACAGCAGCCAATGAAAATGTTCCTACACAGCAGCCAGATTGTGACATCACAGAGCATCCCTGTGATGTCACAATCTGGCTGCTGTGTAAGAACATTTTCATTGGCTGCTGTGTAGGAACATCCTCAATGGCTGCTGTGTAGGAACATCTTCATTGGCTGCTGTGTAGGAACAGTCTCATTGGCTGCTGTGTCTATCTATCTATCTATCTATCTATCTATCTATCTATCTATCTATCTATCTATCTATCTATCTATCTATCTATCTATCTATCTATCTATCTATCTATCTATCTATCTA
>NW_028176683.1:262500-267500 GCF_949987555.1 Borostomias antarcticus
TCTTCATTGGCTGCTGTGTAGGAACAGTCTCATTGGCTGCTGTGTCTATCTATCTATCTATATATCTATCTATCTATCTATCTATCTATCTATCTATCTATCTATCTATCTATCTATCTATCTATCTATCTATCTATCTATCTATCTCTCTATCTATCTATCTATCTATCTATCTATCTATATGTCTCTATCTCTATCTATCTATCTATCTAGTGACTCTCAGGGCGGCGCGGCCCCCTTTTATACCCTTCCTGGACGATGAAGATGTTCCTGCACATGAAGATGTTCCTACACAGCAGCCATTGAGGATGTTCCTACACAGCAGCCAATGAAAATGTTCCTACACAGCAGCCAGATTGTGACATCACAGAGCATCCCTGTGATGTCACAATCTGGCTGCTGTGTAAGAACATTTTCATTGGCTGCTGTGTAGGAACATCCTCAATGGCTGCTGTGTAGGAACATCTTCATTGGCTGCTGTGTAGGAACAGTCTCATTGGCTGCTGTGTCTATCTATCTATCTATCTATCTATCTATCTATCTATCTATCTATCTATCTATCTATCTATCTATCTATCTATATGTCTCTATCTCTATCTATCTATCTATCTAGTGACTCTCAGGGCGGTGCGGCCCCCTTTTATACCCTTCCTGGACGATGAAGATGTTACTGCACATGAAGATGTTCCTACACAGCAGCCATTGAGGATGTTCCTACACAGCAGCCAATGAAAATGTTCCTACACAGCAGCCAGATTGTGACATCACAGAGCATCCCTGTGATGTCACAATCTGGCTGCTGTGTAAGAACATTTTCATTGGCTGCTGTGTAGGAACATCCTCAATGGCTGCTGTGTAGGAACATCTTCATTGGCTGCTGTGTAGGAACAGTCTCATTGGCTGCTGTGTCTATCTATCTATCTATCTATCTATCTATCTATCTATCTATCTATCTATCTATCTATCTATCTATCTATCTATCTATCTATCTATCTATCTATCTATCTATCTATATGTCTCTATCTCTATCTATCTATCTAGTGACTCTCAGGGCGGCGCGGCCCCCTTTTATACCCTTCCTGGACGATGAAGATGTTCCTGCACATGAAGATGTTCCTACACAGCAGCCATTGAGGATGTTCCTACACAGCAGCCAATGAAAATGTTCCTACACAGCAGCCAGATTGTGACATCACAGAGCATCCCTGTGATGTCACAATCTGGCTGCTGTGTAAGAACATTTTCATTGGCTGCTGTGTAGGAACATCCTCAATGGCTGCTGTGTAGGAACATCTTCATTGGCTGCTGTGTAGGAACAGTCTCATTGGCTGCTGTGTCTATCTATCTATCTATCTATCTATCTATCTATCTATCTATATGTCTCTATCTCTATCTATCTATCTATCTAGTGACTCTCAGGGCGGCGCGGCCCCCTTTTATACCCTTCCTGGACGATGAAGATGTTACTGCACATGAAGATGTTCCTACACAGCAGCCATTGAGGATGTTCCTACACAGCAGCCAATGAAAATGTTCCTACACAGCAGCCAGATTGTGACATCACAGAGCATCCCTGTGATGTCACAATCTGGCTGCTGTGTAAGAACATTTTCATTGGCTGCTGTGTAGGAACATCCTCAATGGCTGCTGTGTAGGAACATCTTCATTGGCTGCTGTGTAGGAACAGTCTCATTGGCTGCTGTGTCTATCTATCTATCTATCTATCTATCAATCTATCTATCTATCTATCTATCTATCTATCTATCTATCTATCTATCTATCTATCTATATGTCTCTATCTCTATCTATCTATCTAGTGACTCTCAGGGCGGCGCGGCCCCCTTTTATACCCTTCCTGGACGATGAAGATGTTCCTGCACATGAAGATGTTCCTACACAGCAGCCATTGAGGATGTTCCTACACAGCAGCCAATGAAAATGTTCCTACACAGCAGCCAGATTGTGACATCACAGAGCATCCCTGTGATGTCACAATCTGGCTGCTGTGTAAGAACATTTTCATTGGCTGCTGTGTAGGAACATCCTCAATGGCTGCTGTGTAGGAACATCTTCATTGGCTGCTGTGTAGGAACAGTCTCATTGGCTGCTGTGTCTATCTATCTATCTATCTATCTATCTATCTATCTATCTATCTATCTATCTATCTATCTATCTATCTATCTATCTATCTATCTATCTATCTATCTATATGTCTCTATCTCTATCTATCTATCTATCTAGTGACTCTCAGGGCGGCGCGGCCCCCTTTTATACCCTTCCTGGACGATGAAGATGTTCCTGCACATGAAGATGTTCCTACACAGCAGCCATTGAGGATGTTCCTACACAGCAGCCAATGAAAATGTTCCTACACAGCAGCCAGATTGTGACATCACAGAGCATCCCTGTGATGTCACAATCTGGCTGCTGTGTAAGAACATTTTCATTGGCTGCTGTGTAGGAACATCCTCAATGGCTGCTGTGTAGGAACATCTTCATTGGCTGCTGTGTAGGAACAGTCTCATTGGCTGCTGTGTCTATCTATCTATCTATCTATCTATCTATCTATATGTCTCTATCTCTATCTATCTATCTAGTGACTCTCAGGGCGGCGCGGCCCCCTTTTATACCCTTCCTGGACGATGAAGATGTTCCTGCACATGAAGATGTTCCTACACAGCAGCCATTGAGGATGTTCCTACACAGCAGCCAATGAAAATGTTCCTACACAGCAGCCAGATTGTGACATCACGGAGCATCCCTGTGATGTCACAATCTGGCTGCTGTGTAAGAACATTTTCATTGGCTGCTGTGTAGGAACATCCTCAATGGCTGCTGTGTAGGAACATCTTCATTGGCTGCTGTGTAGGAACAGTCTCATTGGCTGCTGTGTCTATCTATCTATCTATCTATCTATCTATCTATCTATCTATCTATCTATCTATCTATCTATCTATCTCTCTATCTATCTATCTATCTATCTATCTATCTATCTATCTATCTATCTATCTATCTATCTATATGTCTCTATCTCTATCTATCTATCTAGTGACTCTCAGGGCGGCGCGGCCCCCTTTTATACCCTTCCTGGACGATGAAGATGTTCCTGCACATGAAGATGTTCCTACACAGCAGCCATTGAGGATGTTCCTACACAGCAGCCAATGAAAATGTTCCTACACAGCAGCCAGATTGTGACATCACAGAGTATCCCTGTGATGTCACAATCTGGCTGCTGTGTAAGAACATTTTCATTGGCTGCTGTGTAGGAACATCCTCAATGGCTGCTGTGTAGGAACATCTTCATTGGCTGCTGTGTAGGAACAGTCTCATTGGCTGCTGTGTCTATCTATCTATCTATCTATCTATCTATCTATCTATCTATCTCTCTATCTATCTATCTATCTATCTATCTATATGTCTCTATCTCTATCTATCTATCTATCTATCTAGTGACTCTCAGGGCGGCGCGGCCCCCTTTTATACCCTTCCTGGACGATGAAGATGTTCCTGCACATGAAGATGTTCCTACACAGCAGCCATTGAGGATGTTCCTACACAGCAGCCAATGAAAATGTTCCTACACAGCAGCCAGATTGTGACATAACAGAGTATCCCTGTGATGTCACAATCTGGCTGCTGTGTAAGAACATTTTCATTGGCTGCTGTGTAGGAACATCCTCAATGGCTGCTGTGTAGGAACATCTTCATTGGCTGCTGTGTAGGAACAGTCTCATTGGCTGCTGTGTCTATCTATCTATCTATCTATCTATCTATCTATCTATCTATCTATCTATCTATCTATCTATCTATCTATCTATCTATCTATCTATCTATCTATCTATCTATCTATCTATATGTCTCTATCTCTATCTATCTATCTATCTAGTGACTCTCAGGGCGGCGCGGCCCCCTTTTATACCCTTCCTGGACGATGAAGATGTTCCTGCACATGAAGATGTTCCTACACAGCAGCCATTGAGGATGTTCCTACACAGCAGCCAATGAAAATGTTCCTACACAGCAGCCAGATTGTGACATCACAGAGCATCCCTGTGATGTCACAATCTGGCTGCTGTGTAAGAACATTTTCATTGGCTGCTGTGTAGGAACATCCTCAATGGCTGCTGTGTAGGAACATCTTCATTGGCTGCTGTGTAGGAACAGTCTCATTGGCTGCTGTGTCTATCTATCTATCTATCTATCTATCTATATGTCTCTATCTCTATCTATCTATCTAGTGACTCTCAGGGCGGCGCGGCCCCCTTTTATACCCTTCCTGGACGATGAAGATGTTCCTGCACATGAAGATGTTCCTACACAGCAGCCATTGAGGATGTTCCTACACAGCAGCCAATGAAAATGTTCCTACACAGCAGCCAGATTGTGACATCACGGAGCATCCCTGTGATGTCACAATCTGGCTGCTGTGTAAGAACATTTTCATTGGCTGCTGTGTAGGAACATCCTCAATGGCTGCTGTGTAGGAACATCTTCATTGGCTGCTGTGTAGGAACAGTCTCATTGGCTGCTGTGTCTATCTATCTATCTATCTATCTATCTATCTATCTATCTATCTATCTATCTATCTATCTATCTATCTATCTATCTATCTATCTATCTATCTATCTATCTATCTATCTATCTATCTATCTATCTCTCTATCTATCTATCTATCTATCTATCTATCTATCTATCTATATGTCTCTATCTCTATCTATCTATCTAGTGACTCTCAGGGCGGCGCGGCCCCCTTTTATACCCTTCCTGGACGATGAAGATGTTCCTGCACATGAAGATGTTCCTACACAGCAGCCATTGAGGATGTTCCTACACAGCAGCCAATGAAAATGTTCCTACACAGCAGCCAGATTGTGACATCACAGAGTATCCCTGTGATGTCACAATCTGGCTGCTGTGTAAGAACATTTTCATTGGCTGCTGTGTAGGAACATCCTCAATGGCTGCTGTGTAGGAACATCTTCATTGGCTGCTGTGTA
>NW_028176683.1:277500-282500 GCF_949987555.1 Borostomias antarcticus
CATCCTCAATGGCTGCTGTGTAGGAACATCTTCATTGGCTGCTGTGTAGGAACAGTCTCATTGGCTGCTGTGTCTATCTATCTATCTATCTATCTATCTATCTATCTATCTATCTATCTATCTATCTATCTATCTATCTATCTATCTATCTATCTATCTATCTATCTATCTATCTCTCTATCTATCTATCTATCTATATGTCTCTATCTCTATCTATCTATCTATCTAGTGACTCTCAGGGCGGCGCGGCCCCCTTTTATACCCTTCCTGGACGATGAAGATGTTCCTGCACATGAAGATGTTCCTACACAGCAGCCATTGAGGATGTTCCTACACAGCAGCCAATGAAAATGTTCCTACACAGCAGCCAGATTGTGACATCACAGAGTATCCCTGTGATGTCACAATCTGGCTGCTGTGTAAGAACATTTTCATTGGCTGCTGTGTAGGAACATCCTCAATGGCTGCTGTGTAGGAACATCTTCATTGGCTGCTGTGTAGGAACAGTCTCATTGGCTGCTGTGTCTATCTATCTATCTATCTATCTATCTATCTATCTATCTATCTATCTATCTATCTATCTATCTATCTATCTATCTATCTATCTATCTATCTATCTATCTATCTATCTATCTATCTATCTATCTATCTATCTATCTATATGTCTCTATCTCTATCTATCTATCTAGTGACTCTCAGGGCGGCGCGGCCCCCTTTTATACCCTTCCTGGACGATGAAGATGTTCCTGCACATGAAGATGTTCCTACACAGCAGCCATTGAGGATGTTCCTACACAGCAGCCAATGAAAATGTTCCTACACAGCAGCCAGATTGTGACATCACAGAGCATCCCTGTGATGTCACAATCTGGCTGCTGTGTAAGAACATTTTCATTGGCTGCTGTGTAGGAACATCCTCAATGGCTGCTGTGTAGGAACATCTTCATTGGCTGCTGTGTAGGAACAGTCTCATTGGCTGCTGTGTCTATCTATCTATCTATCTATCTATCTATCTATCTATCTATCTATCTATCTATCTATCTATCTATCTATCTATCTATCTATCTATCTATCTATCTCTCTATCTATCTATCTATCTATATGTCTCTATCTCTATCTATCTATCTATCTAGTGACTCTCAGGGCGGCGCGGCCCCCTTTTATACCCTTCCTGGACGATGAAGATGTTCCTGCACATGAAGATGTTCCTACACAGCAGCCATTGAGGATGTTCCTACACAGCAGCCAATGAAAATGTTCCTACACAGCAGCCAGATTGTGACATCACAGAGTATCCCTGTGATGTCACAATCTGGCTGCTGTGTAAGAACATTTTCATTGGCTGCTGTGTAGGAACATCCTCAATGGCTGCTGTGTAGGAACATCTTCATTGGCTGCTGTGTAGGAACAGTCTCATTGGCTGCTGTGTCTATCTATCTATCTATCTATCTATCTATCTATCTATCTATCTATCTATCTATCTATCTATCTATCTATCTATCTATCTATCTATCTATCTATCTATCTATCTATCTATCTATATGTCTCTATCTCTATCTATCTATCTAGTGACTCTCAGGGCGGCGCGGCCCCCTTTTATACCCTTCCTGGACGATGAAGATGTTCCTGCACATGAAGATGTTCCTACACAGCAGCCATTGAGGATGTTCCTACACAGCAGCCAATGAAAATGTTCCTACACAGCAGCCAGATTGTGACATCACAGAGCATCCCTGTGATGTCACAATCTGGCTGCTGTGTAAGAACATTTTCATTGGCTGCTGTGTAGGAACATCCTCAATGGCTGCTGTGTAGGAACATCTTCATTGGCTGCTGTGTAGGAACAGTCTCATTGGCTGCTGTGTCTATCTATCTATCTATCTATCTATCTATCTATCTATCTATCTATCTATCTATCTATCTATCTATCTATCTATCTATCTATATGTCTCTATCTCTATCTATCTATCTATCTAGTGACTCTCAGGGCGGTGCGGCCCCCTTTTATACCCTTCCTGGACGATGAAGATGTTACTGCACATGAAGATGTTCCTACACAGCAGCCATTGAGGATGTTCCTACACAGCAGCCAATGAAAATGTTCCTACACAGCAGCCAGATTGTGACATCACAGAGCATCCCTGTGATGTCACAATCTGGCTGCTGTGTAAGAACATTTTCATTGGCTGCTGTGTAGGAACATCCTCAATGGCTGCTGTGTAGGAACATCTTCATTGGCTGCTGTGTAGGAACAGTCTCATTGGCTGCTGTGTCTATCTATCTATCTATCTATCTATCTATCTATCTATCTATCTATCTATCTATCTATCTATCTATCTATCTATCTATCTATCTATCTATCTATCTATCTATCTATCTATATGTCTCTATCTCTATCTATCTATCTAGTGACTCTCAGGGCGGCGCGGCCCCCTTTTATACCCTTCCTGGACGATGAAGATGTTCCTGCACATGAAGATGTTCCTACACAGCAGCCATTGAGGATGTTCCTACACAGCAGCCAATGAAAATGTTCCTACACAGCAGCCAGATTGTGACATCACAGAGCATCCCTGTGATGTCACAATCTGGCTGCTGTGTAAGAACATTTTCATTGGCTGCTGTGTAGGAACATCCTCAATGGCTGCTGTGTAGGAACATCTTCATTGGCTGCTGTGTAGGAACAGTCTCATTGGCTGCTGTGTCTATCTATCTATCTATCTATCTATCTATCTATCTATATGTCTCTATCTCTATCTATCTATCTATCTATCTAGTGACTCTCAGGGCGGCGCGGCCCCCTTTTATACCCTTCCTGGACGATGAAGATGTTACTGCACATGAAGATGTTCCTACACAGCAGCCATTGAGGATGTTCCTACACAGCAGCCAATGAAAATGTTCCTACACAGCAGCCAGATTGTGACATCACAGAGCATCCCTGTGATGTCACAATCTGGCTGCTGTGTAAGAACATTTTCATTGGCTGCTGTGTAGGAACATCCTCAATGGCTGCTGTGTAGGAACATCTTCATTGGCTGCTGTGTAGGAACAGTCTCATTGGCTGCTGTGTCTATCTATCTATCTATCTATCTATCTATCTATCTATCTATCTATCTATCTATCTATCTATCTATCTATCTATCTATCTATCTATCTATCTATCTATCTATCTATCTATCTATATGTCTCTATCTCTATCTATCTATCTAGTGACTCTCAGGGCGGCGCGGCCCCCTTTTATACCCTTCCTGGACGATGAAGATGTTCCTGCACATGAAGATGTTCCTACACAGCAGCCATTGAGGATGTTCCTACACAGCAGCCAATGAAAATGTTCCTACACAGCAGCCAGATTGTGACATCACAGAGCATCCCTGTGATGTCACAATCTGGCTGCTGTGTAAGAACATTTTCATTGGCTGCTGTGTAGGAACATCCTCAATGGCTGCTGTGTAGGAACATCTTCATTGGCTGCTGTGTAGGAACAGTCTCATTGGCTGCTGTGTCTATCTATCTATCTATCTATCTATCTATCTATCTATCTATCTATCTATCTATCTATCTATCTATCTATCTATCTATCTATCTATCTATCTATCTATCTATATGTCTCTATCTCTATCTATCTATCTATCTAGTGACTCTCAGGGCGGCGCGGCCCCCTTTTATACCCTTCCTGGACGATGAAGATGTTCCTGCACATGAAGATGTTCCTACACAGCAGCCATTGAGGATGTTCCTACACAGCAGCCAATGAAAATGTTCCTACACAGCAGCCAGATTGTGACATCACAGAGCATCCCTGTGATGTCACAATCTGGCTGCTGTGTAAGAACATTTTCATTGGCTGCTGTGTAGGAACATCCTCAATGGCTGCTGTGTAGGAACATCTTCATTGGCTGCTGTGTAGGAACAGTCTCATTGGCTGCTGTGTCTATCTATCTATCTATCTATCTATCTATATGTCTCTATCTCTATCTATCTATCTAGTGACTCTCAGGGCGGCGCGGCCCCCTTTTATACCCTTCCTGGACGATGAAGATGTTCCTGCACATGAAGATGTTCCTACACAGCAGCCATTGAGGATGTTCCTACACAGCAGCCAATGAAAATGTTCCTACACAGCAGCCAGATTGTGACATCACGGAGCATCCCTGTGATGTCACAATCTGGCTGCTGTGTAAGAACATTTTCATTGGCTGCTGTGTAGGAACATCCTCAATGGCTGCTGTGTAGGAACATCTTCATTGGCTGCTGTGTAGGAACAGTCTCATTGGCTGCTGTGTCTATCTATCTATCTATCTATCTATCTATCTATCTATCTATCTATCTATCTATCTATCTATCTATCTATCTATCTATCTCTCTATCTATCTATCTATCTATCTATCTATCTATC
This sequence comes from Borostomias antarcticus, assembly GCF_949987555.1. Classification (NCBI taxonomy): domain Eukaryota; kingdom Metazoa; phylum Chordata; class Actinopteri; order Stomiiformes; family Stomiidae; genus Borostomias; species Borostomias antarcticus. The sequence goes on from NW_028176683.1 coordinate 281,903, forward strand.
TATCTATCTATCTATATGTCTCTATCTCTATCTATCTATCTAGTGACTCTCAGGGCGGCGCGGCCCCCTTTTATACCCTTCCTGGACGATGAAGATGTTCCTGCACATGAAGATGTTCCTACACAGCAGCCATTGAGGATGTTCCTACACAGCAGCCAATGAAAATGTTCCTACACAGCAGCCAGATTGTGACATCACAGAGTATCCCTGTGATGTCACAATCTGGCTGCTGTGTAAGAACATTTTCATTGGCTGCTGTGTAGGAACATCCTCAATGGCTGCTGTGTAGGAACATCTTCATTGGCTGCTGTGTAGGAACAGTCTCATTGGCTGCTGTGTCTATCTATCTATCTATCTATCTATCTATCTCTCTATCTATCTATCTATCTATCTATATGTCTCTATCTCTATCTATCTATCTATCTATCTAGTGACTCTCAGGGCGGCGCGGCCCCCTTTTATACCCTTCCTGGACGATGAAGATGTTCCTGCACATGAAGATGTTCCTACACAGCAGCCATTGAGGATGTTCCTACACAGCAGCCAATGAAAATGTTCCTACACAGCAGCCAGATTGTGACATAACAGAGTATCCCTG
>NW_028176683.1:287500-290000 GCF_949987555.1 Borostomias antarcticus
GTCTCTATCTCTATCTATCTATCTATCTAGTGACTCTCAGGGCGGCGCGGCCCCCTTTTATACCCTTCCTGGACGATGAAGATGTTCCTGCACATGAAGATGTTCCTACACAGCAGCCATTGAGGATGTTCCTACACAGCAGCCAATGAAAATGTTCCTACACAGCAGCCAGATTGTGACATCACAGAGCATCCCTGTGATGTCACAATCTGGCTGCTGTGTAAGAACATTTTCATTGGCTGCTGTGTAGGAACATCCTCAATGGCTGCTGTGTAGGAACATCTTCATTGGCTGCTGTGTAGGAACAGTCTCATTGGCTGCTGTGTCTATCTATCTATCTATCTATCTATCTATCTATCTATCTATCTATCTATCTATCTATCTATCTATCTATCTATCTATCTCTCTATCTATCTATCTATCTATCTATCTATATGTCTCTATCTCTATCTATCTATCTATCTAGTGACTCTCAGGGCGGCGCGGCCCCCTTTTATACCCTTCCTGGACGATGAAGATGTTCCTGCACATGAAGATGTTCCTACACAGCAGCCATTGAGGATGTTCCTACACAGCAGCCAATGAAAATGTTCCTACACAGCAGCCAGATTGTGACATCACAGAGCATCCCTGTGATGTCACAATCTGGCTGCTGTGTAAGAACATTTTCATTGGCTGCTGTGTAGGAACATCCTCAATGGCTGCTGTGTAGGAACATCTTCATTGGCTGCTGTGTAGGAACAGTCTCATTGGCTGCTGTGTCTATCTATCTATCTATCTATCTATCTATCTATCTATCTATCTATCTATCTATCTATCTATCTATCTATCTATCTATCTATCTATCTATCTATCTATATGTCTCTATCTCTATCTATCTATCTATCTAGTGACTCTCAGGGCGGCGCGGCCCCCTTTTATACCCTTCCTGGACGATGAAGATGTTCCTGCACATGAAGATGTTCCTACACAGCAGCCATTGAGGATGTTCCTACACAGCAGCCAATGAAAATGTTCCTACACAGCAGCCAGATTGTGACATCACAGAGCATCCCTGTGATGTCACAATCTGGCTGCTGTGTAAGAACATTTTCATTGGCTGCTGTGTAGGAACATCCTCAATGGCTGCTGTGTAGGAACATCTTCATTGGCTGCTGTGTAGGAACAGTCTCATTGGCTGCTGTGTCTATCTATCTATCTATCTATCTATCTATCTATCTATCTATCTATCTATCTATCTATCTATCTATCTATCTATCTATATGTCTATCTATCTATCTATCTCTCTATCTATCTATCTATCTATCTATCTATCTATCTATCTATCTATATGTCTCTATCTCTATCTATCTATCTATCTAGTGACTCTCAGGGCGGCGCGGCCCCCTTTTATACCCTTCCTGGACGATGAAGATGTTCCTGCACATGAAGATGTTCCTACACAGCAGCCATTGAGGATGTTCCTACACAGCAGCCAATGAAAATGTTCCTACACAGCAGCCAGATTGTGACATCACAGAGCATCCCTGTGATGTCACAATCTGGCTGCTGTGTAAGAACATTTTCATTGGCTGCTGTGTAGGAACATCCTCAATGGCTGCTGTGTAGGAACATCTTCATTGGCTGCTGTGTAGGAACAGTCTCATTGGCTGCTGTGTCTATCTATCTATCTATCTATCTATCTATCTATCTATCTATCTATCTATCTATCTATCTATCTATCTATCTATCTATCTATCTATCTATCTATCTATCTATCTATCTATCTATCTATATGTCTCTATCTCTATCTATCTATCTATCTAGTGACTCTCAGGGCGGCGCGGCCCCCTTTTATACCCTTCCTGGACGATGAAGATGTTCCTGCACATGAAGATGTTCCTACACAGCAGCCATTGAGGATGTTCCTACACAGCAGCCAATGAAAATGTTCCTACACAGCAGCCAGATTGTGACATCACAGAGCATCCCTGTGATGTCACAATCTGGCTGCTGTGTAAGAACATTTTCATTGGCTGCTGTGTAGGAACATCCTCAATGGCTGCTGTGTAGGAACATCTTCATTGGCTGCTGTGTAGGAACAGTCTCATTGGCTGCTGTGTCTATCTATCTATCTATCTATCTATCTATCTATCTATCTATCTATCTATCTATCTATCTATCTATCTATCTATCTATCTATATGTCTCTATCTCTATCTATCTATCTAGGGACTTTCAGGGCGGCGCGGCCCCCTTTTATACCCTTCCTGGACGATGAAGATGTTCCTGCACATGAAGATGTTCCTACACAGCAGCCATTGAGGATGTTCCTAGCAGCCAATGAAAATGTTCCTACACAGCAGCCAGATTGTGACATCACAGAGTATCCCTGTGATGTCACAATCTGGCTGCTGTGTAAGAACATTTTCATTGGCTGCTGTGTAGGAACATCCTCAATGGCTGCTGTGTAGGAACATCTTCATTGGCTGCTGTGTAGGAACAGTCTCATTGGCTGCTGT
>NW_028176683.1:292500-295000 GCF_949987555.1 Borostomias antarcticus
ATCTATCTATCTATCTATCTATCTATCTATCTATCTATCTATCTATCTATCTTTCTATCTATCTATCTATCTATCTATCTATCTATATGTCTCTATCTCTATCTATCTATCTAGGGACTCTCAGGGCGGCGCGGCCCCCTTTTATACCCTTCCTGGACGATGAAGATGTTCCTGCACATGAAGATGTTCCTACACAGCAGCCATTGAGGATGTTCCTACACAGCAGCCAATGAAAATGTTCCTACACAGCAGCCAGATTGTGACATCACAGAGCATCCCTGTGATGTCACAATCTGGCTGCTGTGTAAGAACATTTTCATTGGCTGCTGTGTAGGAACATCCTCAATGGCTGCTGTGTAGGAACATCTTCATTGGCTGCTGTGTAGGAACAGTCTCATTGGCTGCTGTGTCTATCTATCTATCTATCTATCTATCTATCTATCTATCTATCTATCTATCTATCTATCTATCTATCTATCTATCTATCTATCTATCTATCTATCTATCTATCTATCTATCTATCTATCTATATGTCTCTATCTCTATCTATCTATCTAGTGACTCTCAGGGCGGCGCGGCCCCCTTTTATACCCTTCCTGGACGATGAAGATGTTCCTGCACATGAAGATGTTCCTACACAGCAGCCATTGAGGATGTTCCTACACAGCAGCCAATGAAAATGTTCCTACACAGCAGCCAGATTGTGACATCACAGAGCATCCCTGTGATGTCACAATCTGGCTGCTGTGTAAGAACATTTTCATTGGCTGCTGTGTAGGAACATCCTCAATGGCTGCTGTGTAGGAACATCTTCATTGGCTGCTGTGTAGGAACAGTCTCATTGGCTGCTGTGTCTATCTATCTATCTATCTATCTATCTATCTATCTATCTATCTATCTATCTATCTATCTATCTATCTATCTATCTATCTATCTATCTATCTATCTATCTATCTATATGTCTCTATCTCTATCTATCTATCTAGTGACTCTCAGGGCGGCGCGGCCCCCTTTTATACCCTTCCTGGACGATGAAGATGTTCCTGCACATGAAGATGTTCCTACACAGCAGCCATTGAGGATGTTCCTACACAGCAGCCAATGAAAATGTTCCTACACAGCAGCCAGATTGTGACATCACAGAGCATCCCTGTGATGTCACAATCTGGCTGCTGTGTAAGAACATTTTCATTGGCTGCTGTGTAGGAACATCCTCAATGGCTGCTGTGTAGGAACAGCTTCATTGGCTGCTGTGTAGGAACAGTCTCATTGGCTGCTGTGTCTATCTATCTATCTATCTATCTATCTATCTATCTATCTATCTATCTATCTATATGTCTCTATCTCTATCTATCTATCTAGTGACTCTCAGGGCGGCGCGGCCCCCTTTTATACCCTTCCTGGACGATGAAGATGTTCCTGCACATGAAGATGTTCCTACACAGCAGCCATTGAGGATGTTCCTACACAGCAGCCAATGAAAATGTTCCTACACAGCAGCCAGATTGTGACATCACAGAGCATCCCTGTGATGTCACAATCTGGCTGCTGTGTAAGAACATTTTCATTGGCTGCTGTGTAGGAACATCCTCAATGGCTGCTGTGTAGGAACATCTTCATTGGCTGCTGTGTAGGAACAGTCTCATTGGCTGCTGTGTCTATCTATCTATCTATCTATCTATCTATCTATCTATCTATCTATCTATCTATCTATCTATCTATCTATCTATCTATCTATCTATCTATCTATCTATCTATCTATATGTCTCTATCTCTATCTATCTATCTAGTGACTCTCAGGGCGGCGCGGCCCCCTTTTATACCCTTCCTGGACGATGAAGATGTTCCTGCACATGAAGATGTTCCTACACAGCAGCCATTGAGGATGTTCCTACACAGCAGCCAATGAAAATGTTCCTACACAGCAGCCAGATTGTGACATCACAGAGCATCCCTGTGATGTCACAATCTGGCTGCTGTGTAAGAACATTTTCATTGGCTGCTGTGTAGGAACATCCTCAATGGCTGCTGTGTAGGAACATCTTCATTGGCTGCTGTGTAGGAACAGTCTCATTGGCTGCTGTGTCTATCTATCTATCTATCTATCTATCTATCTATCTATCTATCTATCTATCTATCTATCTATCTATCTATCTATCTATCTATCTATCTATCTATCTATATGTCTCTATCTCTATCTATCTATCTAGTGACTCTCAGGGCGGCGCGGCCCCCTTTTATACCCTTCCTGGACGATGAAGATGTTCCTGCACATGAAGATGTTCCTACACAGCAGCCATTGAGGATGTTCCTACACAGCAGCCAATGAAAATGTTCCTACACAGCAGCCAGATTGTGACATCACAGAGCATCCCTGTGATGTCACAATCTGGCTGCTGTGTAAGAACATTTTCATTGGCTGCTGTGTAGGAACATCCTCAATGGCTGCTGTGTAGGAACAGCTTCATTGGCTGCTGTGTAGGAACAGTCTCATTGGCTG
>NW_028176683.1:300000-327500 GCF_949987555.1 Borostomias antarcticus
ATCTATCTATCTATCTATCTATCTATCTATCTATCTATATGTCTCTATCTCTATCTATCTATCTAGTGACTCTCAGGGCGGCGCGGCCCCCTTTTATACCCTTCCTGGACGATGAAGATGTTCCTGCACATGAAGATGTTCCTACACAGCAGCCATTGAGGATGTTCCTACACAGCAGCCAATGAAAATGTTCCTACACAGCAGCCAGATTGTGACATCACAGAGCATCCCTGTGATGTCACAATCTGGCTGCTGTGTAAGAACATTTTCATTGGCTGCTGTGTAGGAACATCCTCAATGGCTGCTGTGTAGGAACATCTTCATTGGCTGCTGTGTAGGAACAGTCTCATTGGCTGCTGTGTCTATCTATCTATCTATCTATCTATCTATCTATCTATCTATCTATCTATCTATCTATCTATCTATCTATCTATCTATCTATCTATCTATCTATCTATCTATATGTCTCTATCTCTATCTATCTATCTAGTGACTCTCAGGGCGGCGCGGCCCCCTTTTATACCCTTCCTGGACGATGAAGATGTTCCTGCACATGAAGATGTTCCTACACAGCAGCCATTGAGGATGTTCCTACACAGCAGCCAATGAAAATGTTCCTACACAGCAGCCAGATTGTGACATCACAGAGCATCCCTGTGATGTCACAATCTGGCTGCTGTGTAAGAACATTTTCATTGGCTGCTGTGTAGGAACATCCTCAATGGCTGCTGTGTAGGAACATCTTCATTGGCTGCTGTGTAGGAACAGTCTCATTGGCTGCTGTGTCTATCTATCTATCTATCTATCTATCTATCTATCTATATGTCTCTATCTCTATCTATCTATCTAGTGACTCTCAGGGCGGCGCGGCCCCCTTTTATACCCTTCCTGGACGATGAAGATGTTCCTGCACATGAAGATGTTCCTACACAGCAGCCATTGAGGATGTTCCTACACAGCAGCCAATGAAAATGTTCCTACACAGCAGCCAGATTGTGACATCACAGAGCATCCCTGTGATGTCACAATCTGGCTGCTGTGTAAGAACATTTTCATTGGCTGCTGTGTAGGAACATCCTCAATGGCTGCTGTGTAGGAACATCTTCATTGGCTGCTGTGTAGGAACAGTCTCATTGGCTGCTGTGTCTATCTATCTATCTATCTATCTATCTATCTATCTATCTATCTATCTATCTATCTATCTATCTATCTATCTATCTATCTATCTATCTATCTATCTATCTATCTATCTATCTATCTATATGTCTCTATCTCTATCTATCTATCTAGTGACTCTCAGGGCGGCGCGGCCCCCTTTTATACCCTTCCTGGACGATGAAGATGTTCCTGCACATGAAGATGTTCCTACACAGCAGCCATTGAGGATGTTCCTACACAGCAGCCAATGAAAATGTTCCTACACAGCAGCCAGATTGTGACATCACAGAGCATCCCTGTGATGTCACAATCTGGCTGCTGTGTAAGAACATTTTCATTGGCTGCTGTGTAGGAACATCCTCAATGGCTGCTGTGTAGGAACATCTTCATTGGCTGCTGTGTAGGAACAGTCTCATTGGCTGCTGTGTCTATCTATCTATCTATCTATCTATCTATCTATCTATCTATCTATATGTCTCTATCTCTATCTATCTATCTATCTATCTAGTGACTCTCAGGGCGGCGCGGCCCCCTTTTATACCCTTCCTGGACGATGAAGATGTTCCTGCACATGAAGATGTTCCTACACAGCAGCCATTGAGGATGTTCCTACACAGCAGCCAATGAAAATGTTCCTACACAGCAGCCAGATTGTGACATCACAGAGCATCCCTGTGATGTCACAATCTGGCTGCTGTGTAAGAACATTTTCATTGGCTGCTGTGTAGGAACATCCTCAATGGCTGCTGTGTAGGAACATCTTCATTGGCTGCTGTGTAGGAACTGTCTCATTGGCTGCTGTGTCTATCTATCTATCTATCTATCTATCTATCTATCTATCTATCTATCTATCTATCTATCTATCTATCTATCTATCTATCTATCTATCTATCTATCTATCTATCTATCTATATGTCTCTATCTCTATCTATCTATCTAGTGACTCTCAGGGCGGCGCGGCCCCCTTTTATACCCTTCCTGGACGATGAAGATGTTCCTGCACATGAAGATGTTCCTACACAGCAGCCATTGAGGATGTTCCTACACAGCAGCCAATGAAAATGTTCCTACACAGCAGCCAGATTGTGACATCACAGAGCATCCCTGTGATGTCACAATCTGGCTGCTGTGTAAGAACATTTTCATTGGCTGCTGTGTAGGAACATCCTCAATGGCTGCTGTGTAGGAACATCTTCATTGGCTGCTGTGTAGGAACAGTCTCATTGGCTGCTGTGTCTATCTATCTATCTATCTATCTATCTATCTATCTATCTATCTATCTATCTATCTATCTATCTATCTATCTATCTATCTATCTATCTATCTATCTATCTATCTATCTATCTATATGTCTCTATCTCTATCTATCTATCTATCTATCTAGTGACTCTCAGGGCGGCGCGGCCCCCTTTTATACCCTTCCTGGACGATGAAGATGTTCCTGCACATGAAGATGTTCCTACACAGCAGCCATTGAGGATGTTCCTACACAGCAGCCAATGAAAATGTTCCTACACAGCAGCCAGATTGTGACATCACAGAGCATCCCTGTGACGTCACAATCTGGCTGCTGTGTAAGAACATTTTCATTGGCTGCTGTGTAGGAACATCCTCAATGGCTGCTGTGTAGGAACATCTTCATTGGCTGCTGTGTAGGAACAGTCTCATTGGCTGCTGTGTCTATCTATCTATCTATCTATCTATCTATCTATCTATCTATCTATCTATCTATCTATCTTTCTATCTATCTATCTATCTATCTATCTATCTATCTATATGTCTCTATCTCTATCTATCTATCTAGGGACTCTCAGGGCGGCGCGGCCCCCTTTTATACCCTTCCTGGACGATGAAGATGTTCCTGCACATGAAGATGTTCCTACACAGCAGCCATTGAGGATGTTCCTACACAGCAGCCAATGAAAATGTTCCTACACAGCAGCCAGATTGTGACATCACAGAGCATCCCTGTGATGTCACAATCTGGCTGCTGTGTAAGAACATTTTCATTGGCTGCTGTGTAGGAACATCCTCAATGGCTGCTGTGTAGGAACAGCTTCATTGGCTGCTGTGTAGGAACAGTCTCATTGGCTGCTGTGTCTATCTATCTATCTATCTATCTATCTATCTATCTATCTATCTATCTATCTATCTATCTATATGTCTCTATCTCTATCTATCTATCTAGTGACTCTCAGGGCGGCGCGGCCCCCTTTTATACCCTTCCTGGACGATGAAGATGTTCCTGCACATGAAGATGTTCCTACACAGCAGCCATTGAGGATGTTCCTACACAGCAGCCAATGAAAATGTTCCTACACAGCAGCCAGATTGTGACATCACAGAGCATCCCTGTGATGTCACAATCTGGCTGCTGTGTAAGAACATTTTCATTGGCTGCTGTGTAGGAACATCCTCAATGGCTGCTGTGTAGGAACATCTTCATTGGCTGCTGTGTAGGAACAGTCTCATTGGCTGCTGCGTCTATCTATCTATCTATCTATCTATCTATCTATCTATCTATCTATCTATCTATCTATCTATCTATCTATCTATCTATCTATCTATCTATCTATCTATCTTTCTATCTATCTATCTATCTATCTATCTATATGTCTCTATCTCTATCTATCTATCTAGGGACTCTCAGGGCGGCGCGGCCCCCTTTTATACCCTTCCTGGACGATGAAGATGTTCCTGCACATGAAGATGTTCCTACACAGCAGCCATTGAGGATGTTCCTACACAGCAGCCAATGAAAATGTTCCTACACAGCAGCCAGATTGTGACATCACAGAGCATCCCTGTGATGTCACAATCTGGCTGCTGTGTAAGAACATTTTCATTGGCTGCTGTGTAGGAACATCCTCAATGGCTGCTGTGTAGGAACATCTTCATTGGCTGCTGTGTAGGAACAGTCTCATTGGCTGCTGTGTCTATCTATCTATCTATCTATCTATCTATCTATCTATCTATCTATCTATCTATCTATCTATCTATCTATCTATCTATCTATCTATATGTCTCTATCTCTATCTATCTATCTAGTGACTCTCAGGGCGGCGCGGCCCCCTTTTATACCCTTCCTGGACGATGAAGATGTTCCTGCACATGAAGATGTTCCTACACAGCAGCCATTGAGGATGTTCCTACACAGCAGCCAATGAAAATGTTCCTACACAGCAGCCAGATTGTGACATCACAGAGCATCCCTGTGATGTCACAATCTGGCTGCTGTGTAAGAACATTTTCATTGGCTGCTGTGTAGGAACATCCTCAATGGCTGCTGTGTAGGAACATCTTCATTGGCTGCTGTGTAGGAACAGTCTCATTGGCTGCTGCGTCTATCTATCTATCTATCTATCTATCTATCTATCTATCTATCTATCTTTCTATCTATCTATCTATCTATCTATCTATCTATATGTCTCTATCTCTATCTATCTATCTAGGGACTCTCAGGGCGGCGCGGCCCCCTTTTATACCCTTCCTGGACGATGAAGATGTTCCTGCACATGAAGATGTTCCTACACAGCAGCCATTGAGGATGTTCCTACACAGCAGCCAATGAAAATGTTCTTACACAGCAGCCAGATTGTGACATCACAGGGATGCTCTGTGATGTCACAATCTGGCTGCTGTGTAGGAACATTTTCATTGGCTGCTGTGTAGGAACATCCTCAATGGCTGCTGTGTAGGAACATCTTCATGTGCAGGAACATCTTCATCGTCCAGGAAGGGTATAAAAGGGGGCCGCGCCGCCCTGAGAGTCCCTAGATAGATAGATAGAGATAGAGACATATAGATAGATAGATAGATAGATAGATAGATAGAAAGATAGATAGATAGATAGATAGATAGATAGATAGATAGACGCAGCAGCCAATGAGACTGTTCCTACACAGCAGCCAATGAAGATGTTCCTACACAGCAGCCATTGAGGATGTTCCTACACAGCAGCCAATGAAAATGTTCTTACACAGCAGCCAGATTGTGACATCACAGGGATGCTCTGTGATGTCACAATCTGGCTGCTGTGTAGGAACATTTTCATTGGCTGCTGTGTAGGAACATCCTCAATGGCTGCTGTGTAGGAACATCTTCATGTGCAGGAACATCTTCATCGTCCAGGAAGGGTATAAAAGGGGGCCGCGCCGCCCTGAGAGTCACTAGATAGATAGATAGAGATAGAGACATATAGATAGATAGATAGATAGATAGATAGATAGATAGATAGATAGATAGATAGATAGATAGATAGATAGACACAGCAGCCAATGAGACTGTTCCTACACAGCAGCCAATGAAGATGTTCCTACACAGCAGCCATTGAGGATGTTCCTACACAGCAGCCAATGAAAATGTTCTTACACAGCAGCCAGATTGTGACATCACAGGGATGCTCTGTGATGTCACAATCTGGCTGCTGTGTAGGAACATTTTCATTGGCTGCTGTGTAGGAACATCCTCAATGGCTGCTGTGTAGGAACATCTTCATGTGCAGGAACATCTTCATCGTCCAGGAAGGGTATAAAAGGGGGCCGCGCCGCCCTGAGAGTCCCTAGATAGATAGATAGAGATAGAGACATATAGATAGATAGATAGATAGATAGATAGAAAGATAGATAGATAGATAGATAGATAGATAGATAGATAGATAGATAGATAGATAGATAGATAGATAGATAGATAGATAGACGCAGCAGCCAATGAGACTGTTCCTACACAGCAGCCAATGAAGATGTTCCTACACAGCAGCCATTGAGGATGTTCCTACACAGCAGCCAATGAAAATGTTCTTACACAGCAGCCAGATTGTGACATCACAGGGATGCTCTGTGATGTCACAATCTGGCTGCTGTGTAGGAACATTTTCATTGGCTGCTGTGTAGGAACATCCTCAATGGCTGCTGTGTAGGAACATCTTCATGTGCAGGAACATCTTCATCGTCCAGGAAGGGTATAAAAGGGGGCCGCGCCGCCCTGAGAGTCACTAGATAGATAGATAGAGATAGAGACATATAGATAGATAGATAGATAGATAGATAGATAGATAGATAGATAGATAGATAGATAGATAGACACAGCAGCCAATGAGACTGTTCCTACACAGCAGCCAATGAAGCTGTTCCTACACAGCAGCCATTGAGGATGTTCCTACACAGCAGCCAATGAAAATGTTCTTACACAGCAGCCAGATTGTGACATCACAGGGATGCTCTGTGATGTCACAATCTGGCTGCTGTGTAGGAACATTTTCATTGGCTGCTGTGTAGGAACATCCTCAATGGCTGCTGTGTAGGAACATCTTCATTGGCTGCTGTGTAGGAACAGTCTCATTGGCTGCTGCGTCTATCTATCTATCTATCTATCTATCTATCTATCTATCTATCTATCTATCTATCTATCTATCTATCTATCTATCTTTCTATCTATCTATCTATCTATCTATCTATATGTCTCTATCTCTATCTATCTATCTAGGGACTCTCAGGGCGGCGCGGCCCCCTTTTATACCCTTCCTGGACGATGAAGATGTTCCTGCACATGAAGATGTTCCTACACAGCAGCCATTGAGGATGTTCCTACACAGCAGCCAATGAAAATGTTCCTACACAGCAGCCAGATTGTGACATCACAGAGCATCCCTGTGATGTCACAATCTGGCTGCTGTGTAAGAACATTTTCATTGGCTGCTGTGTAGGAACATCCTCAATGGCTGCTGTGTAGGAACATCTTCATTGGCTGCTGTGTAGGAACAGTCTCATTGGCTGCTGTGTCTATCTATCTATCTATCTATCTATCTATCTATCTATCTATCTATCTATCTATCTATCTATCTATCTATCTATCTATCTATCTATCTATATGTCTCTATCTCTATCTATCTATCTAGTGACTCTCAGGGCGGCGCGGCCCCCTTTTATACCCTTCCTGGACGATGAAGATGTTCCTGCACATGAAGATGTTCCTACACAGCAGCCATTGAGGATGTTCCTACACAGCAGCCAATGAAAATGTTCCTACACAGCAGCCAGATTGTGACATCACAGAGCATCCCTGTGATGTCACAATCTGGCTGCTGTGTAAGAACATTTTCATTGGCTGCTGTGTAGGAACATCCTCAATGGCTGCTGTGTAGGAACATCTTCATTGGCTGCTGTGTAGGAACAGTCTCATTGGCTGCTGCGTCTATCTATCTATCTATCTATCTATCTATCTATCTATCTATCTTTCTATCTATCTATCTATCTATCTATCTATCTATCTATATGTCTCTATCTCTATCTATCTATCTAGGGACTCTCAGGGCGGCGCGGCCCCCTTTTATACCCTTCCTGGACGATGAAGATGTTCCTGCACATGAAGATGTTCCTACACAGCAGCCATTGAGGATGTTCCTACACAGCAGCCAATGAAAATGTTCCTACACAGCAGCCAGATTGTGACATCACAGAGCATCCCTGTGATGTCACAATCTGGCTGCTGTGTAAGAACATTTTCATTGGCTGCTGTGTAGGAACATCCTCAATGGCTGCTGTGTAGGAACATCTTCATTGGCTGCTGTGTAGGAACAGTCTCATTGGCTGCTGTGTCTATCTATCTATCTATCTATCTATCTATCTATCTATCTATCTATCTATCTATCTATCTATCTATATGTCTCTATCTCTATCTATCTATCTATCTATCTAGTGACTCTCAGGGCGGCGCGGCCCCCTTTTATACCCTTCCTGGACGATGAAGATGTTCCTGCACATGAAGATGTTCCTACACAGCAGCCATTGAGGATGTTCCTACACAGCAGCCAATGAAAATGTTCCTACACAGCAGCCAGATTGTGACATCACAGAGCATCCCTGTGATGTCACAATCTGGCTGCTGTGTAAGAACATTTTCATTGGCTGCTGTGTAGGAACATCCTCAATGGCTGCTGTGTAGGAACATCTTCATTGGCTGCTGTGTAGGAACTGTCTCATTGGCTGCTGTGTCTATCTATCTATCTATCTATCTATCTATCTATCTATCTATCTATCTATCTATCTATCTATCTATCTATCTATCTATCTATCTATCTATCTATCTATCTATATGTCTCTATCTCTATCTATCTATCTAGTGACTCTCAGGGCGGCGCGGCCCCCTTTTATACCCTTCCTGGACGATGAAGATGTTCCTGCACATGAAGATGTTCCTACACAGCAGCCATTGAGGATGTTCCTACACAGCAGCCAATGAAAATGTTCCTACACAGCAGCCAGATTGTGACATCACAGAGCATCCCTGTGATGTCACAATCTGGCTGCTGTGTAAGAACATTTTCATTGGCTGCTGTGTAGGAACATCCTCAATGGCTGCTGTGTAGGAACATCTTCATTGGCTGCTGTGTAGGAACAGTCTCATTGGCTGCTGTGTCTATCTATCTATCTATCTATCTATCTATCTATCTATCTATCTATCTATCTATCTATCTATCTATCTATCTTTCTATCTATCTATCTATCTATCTATCTATCTATCTATCTATCTATCTATCTATCTATCTATCTATCTATCTATCTATCTATCTATATGTCTCTATCTCTATCTATCTATCTATCTAGTGACTCTCAGGGCGGCGCGGCCCCCTTTTATACCCTTCCTGGACGATGAAGATGTTCCTGCACATGAAGATGTTCCTACACAGCAGCCATTGAGGATGTTCCTACACAGCAGCCAATGAAAATGTTCCTACACAGCAGCCAGATTGTGACATCACAGAGCATCCCTGTGATGTCACAATCTGGCTGCTGTGTAAGAACATTTTCATTGGCTGCTGTGTAGGAACATCCTCAATGGCTGCTGTGTAGGAACATCTTCATTGGCTGCTGTGTAGGAACAGTCTCATTGGCTGCTGTGTCTATCTATCTATCTATCTATCTATCTATCTATCTATCTATCTATCTATCTATCTATCTAGTGACTCTCAGGGCGGCGCGGCCCCCTTTTATACCCTTCCTGGACGATGAAGATGTTCCTGCACATGAAGATGTTCCTACACAGCAGCCATTGAGGATGTTCCTACACAGCAGCCAATGAAAATGTTCCTACACAGCAGCCAGATTGTGACATCACAGAGCATCCCTGTGATGTCACAATCTGGCTGCTGTGTAAGAACATTTTCATTGGCTGCTGTGTAGGAACATCCTCAATGGCTGCTGTGTAGGAACATCTTCATTGGCTGCTGTGTAGGAACAGTCTCATTGGCTGCTGTGTCTATCTATCTATCTATCTATCTATCTATCTATCTATCTATCTATCTATCTATCTATCTATCTATCTATCTATCTATCTATCTATCTATATGTCTCTATCTCTATCTATCTATCTATCTATCTAGTGACTCTCAGGGCGGCGCGGCCCCCTTTTATACCCTTCCTGGACGATGAAGATGTTCCTGCACATGAAGATGTTCCTACACAGCAGCCATTGAGGATGTTCCTACACAGCAGCCAATGAAAATGTTCCTACACAGCAGCCAGATTGTGACATCACAGAGCATCCCTGTGATGTCACAATCTGGCTGCTGTGTAAGAACATTTTCATTGGCTGCTGTGTAGGAACATCCTCAATGGCTGCTGTGTAGGAACATCTTCATTGGCTGCTGTGTAGGAACAGTCTCATTGGCTGCTGTGTCTATCTATCTATCTATCTATCTATCTATCTATCTATCTATCTATCTATCTATCTATCTATCTATCTATATGTCTCTATCTCTATCTATCTATCTAGTGACTCTCAGGGCGGCGCGGCCCCCTTTTATACCCTTCCTGGACGATGAAGATGTTCCTGCACATGAAGATATTCCTACACAGCAGCCATTGAGGATGTTCCTACACAGCAGCCAATGAAAATGTTCCTACACAGCAGCCAGATTGTGACATCACAGAGCATCCCTGTGATGTCACAATCTGGCTGCTGTGTAAGAACATTTTCATTGGCTGCTGTGTAGGAACATCCTCAATGGCTGCTGTGTAGGAACATCTTCATTGGCTGCTGTGTAGGAACAGTCTCATTGGCTGCTGTGTCTATCTATCTATCTATCTATCTATCTATCTATCTTTCTATCTATCTATCTATCTATCTATCTATCTATCTATCTATCTATCTATCTATCTATCTATCTATCTATATGTCTCTATCTCTATCCAGCTATCTAGGGACTCTCAGGGCGGCGCGGCCCCCTTTTATACCCTTCCTGGACGGTGAAGATGTTCCTGCACATGAAGATGTTCCTACACAGCAGCCATTGAGGATGTTCCTACACAGCAGCCAATGAAAATGTTCCTACACATCAGCCAGATTGTGACATCACAGAGCATCCCTGTGATGTCACAATCTGGCTGCTGTGTAAGAACATTTTCATTGGCTGCTGTGTAGGAACATCCTCAATGGCTGCTGTGTAGGAACATCTTCATTGGCTGCTGTGTAGGAACAGTCTCATTGGCTGCTGTGTCTATCTATCTATCTATCTATCTATCTATCTATCTATCTATCTATCTATCTATCTATATGTCTCTATCTCTATCTATCTATCTAGTGACTCTCAGGGCGGCGCGGCCCCCTTTTATACCCTTCCTGGACGATGAAGATGTTCCTGCACATGAAGATGTTCCTACACAGCAGCCATTGAGGATGTTCCTACACAGCAGCCAATGAAAATGTTCCTACACAGCAGCCAGATTGTGACATCACAGAGCATCCCTGTGATGTCACAATCTGGCTGCTGTGTAAGAACATTTTCATTGGCTGCTGTGTAGGAACATCCTCAATGGCTGCTGTGTAGGAACATCTTCATTGGCTGCTGTGTAGGAACAGTCTCATTGGCTGCTGTGTCTATCTATCTATCTATCTATCTATCTATCTATCTATCTATCTATCTATCTATCTATCTATCTATCTATCTATCTATCTATCTATCTATCTATCTATCTATCTATATGTCTCTATCTCTATCTATCTATCTAGTGACTCTCAGGGCGGCGCGGCCCCCTTTTATACCCTTCCTGGACGATGAAGATGTTCCTGCACATGAAGATGTTCCTACACAGCAGCCATTGAGGATGTTCCTACACAGCAGCCAATGAAAATGTTCCTACACAGCAGCCAGATTGTGACATCACAGAGCATCCCTGTGATGTCACAATCTGGCTGCTGTGTAAGAACATTTTCATTGGCTGCTGTGTAGGAACATCCTCAATGGCTGCTGTGTAGGAACATCTTCATTGGCTGCTGTGTAGGAACAGTCTCATTGGCTGCTGTGTCTATCTATCTATCTATCTATCTATCTATCTATCTATCTATCTATCTATCTATCTATCTATCTATCTATCTATCTATCTATCTATCTATCTATCTATCTATCTATCTATCTATCTATATGTCTCTATCTATATGTCTCTATCTATCTAGTGACTCTCAGGGCGGCGCGGCCCCCTTTTATACCCTTCCTGGACGATGAAGATGTTACTGCACATGAAGATGTTCCTACACAGCAGCCATTGAGGATGTTCCTACACAGCAGCCAATGAAAATGTTCCTACACAGCAGCCAGATTGTGACATCACAGAGCATCCCTGTGATGTCACAATCTGGCTGCTGTG
This sequence comes from Borostomias antarcticus, assembly GCF_949987555.1. Taxonomy (NCBI): domain Eukaryota; kingdom Metazoa; phylum Chordata; class Actinopteri; order Stomiiformes; family Stomiidae; genus Borostomias; species Borostomias antarcticus. Next base: position 311,802 of record NW_028176683.1, read on the forward strand.
TAAGAACATTTTCATTGGCTGCTGTGTAGGAACATCCTCAATGGCTGCTGTGTAGGAACATCTTCATTGGCTGCTGTGTAGGAACAGTCTCATTGGCTGCTGTGTCTATCTATCTATCTATCTATCTATCTATCTATCTATCTATCTATCTATCTATCTATCTATCTATCTATCTATCTATCTATCTATCTATCTATCTATCTATCTATCTATCTATCTATCTATCTATATGTCTCTATCTCTATCTATCTATCTATCTAGTGACTTTTAGGGCGGCGCGGCCCCCTTTTATTCCCTTCCTGGACGATGAAGATGTTCCTGCACATGAAGATGTTCCTACACAGCAGCCATTGAGGATGTTCCTACACAGCAGCCAATGAAAATGTTCCTACACAGCAGCCAGATTGTGACATCACAGAGCATCCCTGTGATGTCACAATCTGGCTGCTGTGTAAGAACATTTTCATTGGCTGCTGTGTAGGAACATCCTCAATGGCTGCTGTGTAGGAACATCTTCATTGGCTGCTGTGTAGGAACAGTCTCATTGGCTGCTGTGTCTATCTATCTATCTATCTATCTATCTATCTATCTATCTATCTATCTATCTATCTATCTATCTATCTATCTATCTATCTATCTATATGTCTCTATCTCTATCTATCTATCTATCTATCTAGTGACTCTCAGGGCGGCGCGGCCCCCTTTTATACCCTTCCTGGACGATGAAGATGTTCCTGCACATGAAGATGTTCCTACACAGCAGCCATTGAGGATGTTCCTACACAGCAGCCAATGAAAATGTTCCTACACAGCAGCCAGATTGTGACATCACAGAGCATCCCTGTGATGTCACAATCTGGCTGCTGTGTAAGAACATTTTCATTGGCTGCTGTGTAGGAACATCCTCAATGGCTGCTGTGTAGGAACATCTTCATTGGCTGCTGTGTAGGAACAGTCTCATTGGCTGCTGTGTCTATCTATCTATCTATCTATCTATCTATCTATCTATCTATCTATCTATCTATCTATCTATCTATCTATCTATCTATCTATCTATCTATCTATCTATATGTCTCTATCTCTATCTATCTATCTATCTATCTAGTGACTCTCAGGGCGGCGCGGCCCCCTTTTATACCCTTCCTGGACGATGAAGATGTTCCTGCACATGAAGATGTTCCTACACAGCAGCCATTGAGGATGTTCCTACACAGCAGCCAATGAAAATGTTCCTACACAGCAGCCAGATTGTGACATCACAGAGCATCCCTGTGATGTCACAATCTGGCTGCTGTGTAAGAACATTTTCATTGGCTGCTGTGTAGGAACATCCTCAATGGCTGCTGTGTAGGAACATCTTCATTGGCTGCTGTGTAGGAACAGTCTCATTGGCTGCTGTGTCTATCTATCTATCTATCTATCTATCTATCTATCTATCTATCTATCTATCTATCTATCTATCTATCTATCTATCTATCTATCTATCTATCTATCTATCTATCTATCTATATGTCTCTATCTCTATCTATCTATCTAGTGACTCTCAGGGCGGCGCGGCCCCCTTTTATACCCTTCCTGGACGATGAAGATGTTCCTGCACATGAAGATATTCCTACACAGCAGCCATTGAGGATGTTCCTACACAGCAGCCAATGAAAATGTTCCTACACAGCAGCCAGATTGTGACATCACAGAGCATCCCTGTGATGTCACAATCTGGCTGCTGTGTAAGAACATTTTCATTGGCTGCTGTGTAGGAACATCCTCAATGGCTGCTGTGTAGGAACATCTTCATTGGCTGCTGTGTAGGAACAGTCTCATTGGCTGCTGTGTCTATCTATCTATCTATCTATCTATCTATCTATCTATCTTTCTATCTATCTATCTATCTATCTATCTATCTATCTATCTATCTATCTATCTATCTATCTATCTATCTATCTATCTATCTATCTATCTATCTATCTATATGTCTCTATCTCTATCCAGCTATCTAGGGACTCTCAGGGCGGCGCGGCCCCCTTTTATACCCTTCCTGGACGGTGAAGATGTTCCTGCACATGAAGATGTTCCTACACAGCAGCCATTGAGGATGTTCCTACACAGCAGCCAATGAAAATGTTCCTACACATCAGCCAGATTGTGACATCACAGAGCATCCCTGTGATGTCACAATCTGGCTGCTGTGTAAGAACATTTTCATTGGCTGCTGTGTAGGAACATCCTCAATGGCTGCTGTGTAGGAACATCTTCATTGGCTGCTGTGTAGGAACAGTCTCATTGGCTGCTGTGTCTATCTATCTATCTATCTATCTATCTATCTATCTATCTATCTATCTATCTATCTATCTATCTATCTATCTATCTATCTATCTATCTATATGTCTCTATCTCTATCTATCTATCTAGTGACTCTCAGGGCGGCGCGGCCCCCTTTTATACCCTTCCTGGACGATGAAGATGTTCCTGCACATGAAGATGTTCCTACACAGCAGCCATTGAGGATGTTCCTACACAGCAGCCAATGAAAATGTTCCTACACAGCAGCCAGATTGTGACATCACAGAGCATCCCTGTGATGTCACAATCTGGCTGCTGTGTAAGAACATTTTCATTGGCTGCTGTGTAGGAACATCCTCAATGGCTGCTGTGTAGGAACATCTTCATTGGCTGCTGTGTAGGAACAGTCTCATTGGCTGCTGTGTCTATCTATCTATCTATCTATCTATCTATCTATCTATCTATCTATCTATCTATCTATCTATCTATCTATCTATCTATCTATCTATCTATCTATCTATCTATCTATCTATATGTCTCTATCTCTATCTATCTATCTAGTGACTCTCAGGGCGGCGCGGCCCCCTTTTATACCCTTCCTGGACGATGAAGATGTTCCTGCACATGAAGATGTTCCTACACAGCAGCCATTGAGGATGTTCCTACACAGCAGCCAATGAAAATGTTCCTACACAGCAGCCAGATTGTGACATCACAGAGCATCCCTGTGATGTCACAATCTGGCTGCTGTGTAAGAACATTTTCATTGGCTGCTGTGTAGGAACATCCTCAATGGCTGCTGTGTAGGAACATCTTCATTGGCTGCTGTGTAGGAACAGTCTCATTGGCTGCTGTGTCTATCTATCTATCTATCTATCTATCTATCTATCTATCTATCTATCTATCTATCTATCTATCTATCTATCTATCTATCTATATGTCTCTATCTATATGTCTCTATCTATCTAGTGACTCTCAGGGCGGCGCGGCCCCCTTTTATACCCTTCCTGGACGATGAAGATGTTACTGCACATGAAGATGTTCCTACACAGCAGCCATTGAGGATGTTCCTACACAGCAGCCAATGAAAATGTTCCTACACAGCAGCCAGATTGTGACATCACAGAGCATCCCTGTGATGTCACAATCTGGCTGCTGTGTAAGAACATTTTCATTGGCTGCTGTGTAGGAACATCCTCAATGGCTGCTGTGTAGGAACATCTTCATTGGCTGCTGTGTAGGAACAGTCTCATTGGCTGCTGTGTCTATCTATCTATCTATCTATCTATCTATCTATCTATCTATCTATCTATCTATCTATCTATCTATCTATCTATCTATCTATCTATCTATCTATCTATCTATCTATCTATCTATCTATATGTCTCTATCTCTATCTATCTATCTAGTGACTTTTAGGGCGGCGCGGCCCCCTTTTATTCCCTTCCTGGACGATGAAGATGTTCCTGCACATGAAGATGTTCCTACACAGCAGCCATTGAGGATGTTCCTACACAGCAGCCAATGAAAATGTTCCTACACAGCAGCCAGATTGTGACATCACAGAGCATCCCTGTGATGTCACAATCTGGCTGCTGTGTAAGAACATTTTCATTGGCTGCTGTGTAGGAACATCCTCAATGGCTGCTGTGTAGGAACATCTTCATTGGCTGCTGTGTAGGAACAGTCTCATTGGCTGCTGTGTCTATCTATCTATCTATCTATCTATCTATCTATCTATCTATCTATCTATCTATCTATCTATCTATCTATCTATCTATCTATCTATCTATCTATCTATCTATATGTCTCTATCTATATGTCTCTATCTATCTAGTGACTCTCAGGGCGGCGCGGCCCCCTTTTATACCCTTCCTGGACGATGAAGATGTTACTGCACATGAAGATGTTCCTACACAGCAGCCATTGAGGATGTTCCTACACAGCAGCCAATGAAAATGTTCCTACACAGCAGCCAGATTGTGACATCACAGAGCATCCCTGTGATGTCACAATCTGGCTGCTGTGTAAGAACATTTTCATTGGCTGCTGTGTAGGAACATCCTCAATGGCTGCTGTGTAGGAACATCTTCATTGGCTGCTGTGTAGGAACAGTCTCATTGGCTGCTGTGTCTATCTATCTATCTATCTATCTATCTATCTATCTATCTATCTATCTATCTATCTATCTATCTATCTATCTATCTATCTATCTATCTATCTATATGTCTCTATCTCTATCTATCTATCTATCTAGTGACTTTTAGGGCGGCGCGGCCCCCTTTTATTCCCTTCCTGGACGATGAAGATGTTCCTGCACATGAAGATGTTCCTACACAGCAGCCATTGAGGATGTTCCTACACAGCAGCCAATGAAAATGTTCCTACACAGCAGCCAGATTGTGACATCACAGAGCATCCCTGTGATGTCACAATCTGGCTGCTGTGTAAGAACATTTTCATTGGCTGCTGTGTAGGAACATCCTCAATGGCTGCTGTGTAGGAACATCTTCATTGGCTGCTGTGTAGGAACAGTCTCATTGGCTGCTGTGTCTATCTATCTATCTATCTATCTATCTATCTATCTATCTATCTATCTATCTATCTATCTATCTATCTATCTATCTATCTATCTATATGTCTCTATCTCTATCTATCTATCTATCTATCTAGTGACTCTCAGGGCGGCGCGGCCCCCTTTTATACCCTTCCTGGACGATGAAGATGTTCCTGCACATGAAGATGTTCCTACACAGCAGCCATTGAGGATGTTCCTACACAGCAGCCAATGAAAATGTTCCTACACAGCAGCCAGATTGTGACATCACAGAGCATCCCTGTGATGTCACAATCTGGCTGCTGTGTAAGAACATTTTCATTGGCTGCTGTGTAGGAACATCCTCAATGGCTGCTGTGTAGGAACATCTTCATTGGCTGCTGTGTAGGAACAGTCTCATTGGCTGCTGTGTCTATCTATCTATCTATCTATCTATCTATCTATCTATCTATCTATCTATCTATCTATCTATCTATCTATCTATCTATCTATCTATCTATCTATCTATCTATCTATCTATATGTCTCTATCTCTATCTATCTATCTATCTATCTAGTGACTCTCAGGGCGGCGCGGCCCCCTTTTATACCCTTCCTGGACGATGAAGATGTTCCTGCACATGAAGATGTTCCTACACAGCAGCCATTGAGGATGTTCCTACACAGCAGCCAATGAAAATGTTCCTACACAGCAGCCAGATTGTGACATCACAGAGCATCCCTGTGATGTCACAATCTGGCTGCTGTGTAAGAACATTTTCATTGGCTGCTGTGTAGGAACATCCTCAATGGCTGCTGTGTAGGAACATCTTCATTGGCTGCTGTGTAGGAACAGTCTCATTGGCTGCTGTGTCTATCTATCTATCTATCTATCTATCTATCTATCTATCTATCTATCTATCTATCTATCTATCTATCTATCTATCTATCTATCTATCTATCTATATGTCTCTATCTCTATCTATCTATCTAGTGACTCTCAGGGCGGCGCGGCCCCCTTTTATACCCTTCCTGGACGATGAAGATGTTCCTGCACATGAAGATATTCCTACACAGCAGCCATTGAGGATGTTCCTACACAGCAGCCAATGAAAATGTTCCTACACAGCAGCCAGATTGTGACATCACAGAGCATCCCTGTGATGTCACAATCTGGCTGCTGTGTAAGAACATTTTCATTGGCTGCTGTGTAGGAACATCCTCAATGGCTGCTGTGTAGGAACATCTTCATTGGCTGCTGTGTAGGAACAGTCTCATTGGCTGCTGTGTCTATCTATCTATCTATCTATCTATCTATCTATCTTTCTATCTATCTATCTATCTATCTATCTATCTATCTATCTATCTATCTATCTATCTATCTATCTATCTATCTATCTATCTATCTATATGTCTCTATCTCTATCCAGCTATCTAGGGACTCTCAGGGCGGCGCGGCCCCCTTTTATACCCTTCCTGGACGGTGAAGATGTTCCTGCACATGAAGATGTTCCTACACAGCAGCCATTGAGGATGTTCCTACACAGCAGCCAATGAAAATGTTCCTACACATCAGCCAGATTGTGACATCACAGAGCATCCCTGTGATGTCACAATCTGGCTGCTGTGTAAGAACATTTTCATTGGCTGCTGTGTAGGAACATCCTCAATGGCTGCTGTGTAGGAACATCTTCATTGGCTGCTGTGTAGGAACAGTCTCATTGGCTGCTGTGTCTATCTATCTATCTATCTATCTATCTATCTATCTATCTATCTATCTATCTATCTATCTATCTATCTATCTATCTATATGTCTCTATCTCTATCTATCTATCTAGTGACTCTCAGGGCGGCGCGGCCCCCTTTTATACCCTTCCTGGACGATGAAGATGTTCCTGCACATGAAGATGTTCCTACACAGCAGCCATTGAGGATGTTCCTACACAGCAGCCAATGAAAATGTTCCTACACAGCAGCCAGATTGTGACATCACAGAGCATCCCTGTGATGTCACAATCTGGCTGCTGTGTAAGAACATTTTCATTGGCTGCTGTGTAGGAACATCCTCAATGGCTGCTGTGTAGGAACATCTTCATTGGCTGCTGTGTAGGAACAGTCTCATTGGCTGCTGTGTCTATCTATCTATCTATCTATCTATCTATCTATCTATCTATCTATCTATCTATCTATCTATCTATCTATCTATCTATCTATATGTCTCTATCTCTATCTATCTATCTAGTGACTCTCAGGGCGGCGCGGCCCCCTTTTATACCCTTCCTGGACGATGAAGATGTTCCTGCACATGAAGATGTTCCTACACAGCAGCCATTGAGGATGTTCCTACACAGCAGCCAATGAAAATGTTCCTACACAGCAGCCAGATTGTGACATCACAGAGCATCCCTGTGATGTCACAATCTGGCTGCTGTGTAAGAACATTTTCATTGGCTGCTGTGTAGGAACATCCTCAATGGCTGCTGTGTAGGAACATCTTCATTGGCTGCTGTGTAGGAACAGTCTCATTGGCTGCTGTGTCTATCTATCTATCTATCTATCTATCTATCTATCTATCTATCTATCTATCTATCTATCTATCTATCTATATGTCTCTATCTATATGTCTCTATCTATCTAGTGACTCTCAGGGCGGCGCGGCCCCCTTTTATACCCTTCCTGGACGATGAAGATGTTACTGCACATGAAGATGTTCCTACACAGCAGCCATTGAGGATGTTCCTACACAGCAGCCAATGAAAATGTTCCTACACAGCAGCCAGATTGTGACATCACAGAGCATCCCTGTGATGTCACAATCTGGCTGCTGTGTAAGAACATTTTCATTGGCTGCTGTGTAGGAACATCCTCAATGGCTGCTGTGTAGGAACATCTTCATTGGCTGCTGTGTAGGAACAGTCTCATTGGCTGCTGTGTCTATCTATCTATCTATCTATCTATCTATCTATCTATCTATCTATCTATCTATCTATCTATCTATCTATCTATCTATCTATCTATCTATCTATCTATATGTCTCTATCTCTATCTATCTATCTAGTGACTTTTAGGGCGGCGCGGCCCCCTTTTATTCCCTTCCTGGACGATGAAGATGTTCCTGCACATGAAGATGTTCCTACACAGCAGCCATTGAGGATGTTCCTACACAGCAGCCAATGAAAATGTTCCTACACAGCAGCCAGATTGTGACATCACAGAGCATCCCTGTGATGTCACAATCTGGCTGCTGTGTAAGAACATTTTCATTGGCTGCTGTGTAGGAACATCCTCAATGGCTGCTGTGTAGGAACATCTTCATTGGCTGCTGTGTAGGAACAGTCTCATTGGCTGCTGTGTCTATCTATCTATCTATCTATCTATCTATCTATCTATCTATCTATCTATCTATCTATCTATCTATCTATCTATCTATCTATCTATCTATCTATCTATATGTCTCTATCTCTATCTATCTATCTATCTATCTAGTGACTCTCAGGGCGGCGCGGCCCCCTTTTATACCCTTCCTGGACGATGAAGATGTTCCTGCACATGAAGATGTTCCTACACAGCAGCCATTGAGGATGTTCCTACACAGCAGCCAATGAAAATGTTCCTACACAGCAGCCAGATTGTGACATCACAGAGCATCCCTGTGATGTCACAATCTGGCTGCTGTGTAAGAACATTTTCATTGGCTGCTGTGTAGGAACATCCTCAATGGCTGCTGTGTAGGAACATCTTCATTGGCTGCTGTGTAGGAACAGTCTCATTGGCTGCTGTGTCTATCTATCTATCTATCTATCTATCTATCTATCTATCTATCTATCTATCTATCTATCTATCTATCTATCTTTCTATCTATCTATCTATCTATCTATCTATCTATCTATCTATCTATCTATCTATATGTCTCTATCTCTATCTATCTATCTATCTCGTGACTCTCAGGGCGGCTCGGCCCCCTTTTATACCCTTCCTGGACGATGAAGATGTTCCTGCACATGAAGATGTTCCTACACAGCAGCCATTGAGGATGTTCCTACACAGCAGCCAATGAAAATGTTCCTACACAGCAGCCAGATTGTGACATCACAGAGCATCCCTGTGATGTCACAATCTGGCTGCTGTGTAAGAACATTTTCATTGGCTGCTGTGTAGGAACATCCTCAATGGCTGCTGTGTAGGAACATCTTCATTGGCTGCTGTGTAGGAACAGTCTCATTGGCTGCTGTGTCTATCTATCTATCTATCTATCTATCTATATGTCTCTATCTCTATCTATCTATCTAGTGACTCTCAGGGCGGCGCGGCCCCCTTTTATACCCTTCCTGGACGATGAAGATGTTCCTGCACATGAAGATGTTCCTACACAGCAGCCATTGAGGATGTTCCTACACAGCAGCCAATGAAAATGTTCCTACACAGCAGCCAGATTGTGACATCACAGAGCATCCCTGTGATGTCACAATCTGGCTGCTGTGTAAGAACATTTTCATTGGCTGCTGTGTAGGAACATCCTCAATGGCTGCTGTGTAGGAACATCTTCATTGGCTGCTGTGTAGGAACAGTCTCATTGGCTGCTGTGTCTATCTATCTATCTATCTATCTATCTATCTATCTATCTATCTATCTATCTATCTATCTATATGTCTCTATCTCTATCTATCTATCTATCTATCTAGTGACTCTCAGGGCGGCGCGGCCCCCTTTTATACCCTTCCTGGACGATGAAGATGTTCCTGCACATGAAGATGTTCCTACACAGCAGCCATTGAGGATGTTCCTACACAGCAGCCAATGAAAATGTTCCTACACAGCAGCCAGATTGTGACATCACAGAGCATCCCTGTGATGTCACAATCTGGCTGCTGTGTAAGAACATTTTCATTGGCTGCTGTGTAGGAACATCCTCAATGGCTGCTGTGTAGGAACATCTTCATTGGCTGCTGTGTAGGAACAGTCTCATTGGCTGCTGTGTCTATCTATCTATCTATCTATCTATCTATCTATCTATCTATCTATCTATCTATCTATCTATCTATCTATCTATCTATCTATATGTCTCTATCTCTATCTATCTATCTAGTGACTCTCAGGGCGGCGCGGCCCCCTTTTATACCCTTCCTGGACGATGAAGATGTTCCTGCACATGAAGATATTCCTACACAGCAGCCATTGAGGATGTTCCTACACAGCAGCCAATGAAAATGTTCCTACACAGCAGCCAGATTGTGACATCACAGAGCATCCCTGTGATGTCACAATCTGGCTGCTGTGTAAGAACATTTTCATTGGCTGCTGTGTAGGAACATCCTCAATGGCTGCTGTGTAGGAACATCTTCATTGGCTGCTGTGTAGGAACAGTCTCATTGGCTGCTGTGTCTATCTATCTATCTATCTATCTATCTATCTTTCTATCTATCTATCTATCTATCTATCTATCTATCTATCTATCTATCTATCTATCTATCTATCTATCTATCTATCTATCTATATGTCTCTATCTCTATCCAGCTATCTAGGGACTCTCAGGGCGGCGCGGCCCCCTTTTATACCCTTCCTGGACGATGAAGATGTTCCTGCACATGAAGATGTTCCTACACAGCAGCCATTGAGGATGTTCCTACACAGCAGCCAATGAAAATGTTCCTACACAGCAGCCAGATTGTGACATCACAGAGCATCCCTGTGATGTCACAATCTGGCTGCTGTGTAAGAACATTTTCATTGGCTGCTGTGTAGGAACATCCTCAATGGCTGCTGTGTAGGAACATCTTCATTGGCTGCTGTGTAGGAACAGTCTCATTGGCTGCTGTGTCTATCTATCTATCTATCTATCTATCTATCTATCTATCTATCTATCTATCTATCTATCTATCTATCTATATGTCTCTATCTCTATCTATCTATCTATCTATCTAGTGACTCTCAGGGCGGCGCGGCCCCCTTTTATACCCTTCCTGGACGATGAAGATGTTCCTGCACATGAAGATGTTCCTACACAGCAGCCATTGAGGATGTTCCTACACAGCAGCCAATGAAAATGTTCCTACACAGCAGCCAGATTGTGACATCACAGAGCATCCCTGTGATGTCACAATCTGGCTGCTGTGTAAGAACATTTTCATTGGCTGCTGTGTAGGAACATCCTCAATGGCTGCTGTGTAGGAACATCTTCATTGGCTGCTGTGTAGGAACAGTCTCATTGGCTGCTGTGTCTATCTATCTATCTATCTATCTATCTATCTATCTATCTATCTTTCTATCTATCTATCTATCTATCTATCTATCTATCTATCTATCTATCTATCTATCTATCTATCTATCTATCTATATGTCTCTATCTCTATCTATCTATCTATCTAGTGACTCTCAGGGCGGCGCGGCCCCCTTTTATACCCTTCCTGGACGATGAAGATGTTCCTGCACATGAAGATGTTCCTACACAGCAGCCATTGAGGATGTTCCTACACAGCAGCCAATGAAAATGTTCCTACACAGCAGCCAGATTGTGACATCACAGAGCATCCCTGTGATGTCACAATCTGGCTGCTGTGTAAGAACATTTTCATTGGCTGCTGTGTAGGAACATCCTCAATGGCTGCTGTGTAGGAACATCTTCATTGGCTGCTGTGTAGGAACAGTCTCATTGGCTGCTGTGTCTATCTATCTATCTATCTATCTATCTATCTATCTATATGTCTCTATCTCTATCTATCTATCTAGTGACTCTCAGGGCGGCGCGGCCCCCTTTTATACCCTTCCTGGACGATGAAGATGTTCCTGCACATGAAGATGTTCCTACACAGCAGCCATTGAGGATGTTCCTACACAGCAGCCAATGAAAATGTTCCTACACAGCAGCCAGATTGTGACATCACAGAGCATCCCTGTGATGTCACAATCTGGCTGCTGTGTAAGAACATTTTCATTGGCTGCTGTGTAGGAACATCCTCAATGGCTGCTGTGTAGGAACATCTTCATTGGCTGCTGTGTAGGAACAGTCTCATTGGCTGCTGTGTCTATCTATCTATCTATCTATCTATCTATCTATCTATCTATCTATCTATCTATCTATCTATCTATCTATCTATCTATCTATCTATCTATCTATCTATCTATCTATCTATCTATCTATCTATCTATCTATCTATCTATATGTCTCTATCTCTATCTATCTATCTATCTATCTAGTGACTCTCAGGGCGGCGCGGCCCCCTTTTATACCCTTCCTGGACGATGAAGATGTTCCTGCACATGAAGATGTTCCTACACAGCAGCCATTGAGGATGTTCCTACACAGCAGCCAATGAAAATGTTCCTACACAGCAGCCAGATTGTGACATCACAGAGCATCCCTGTGATGTCACAATCTGGCTGCTGTGTAAGAACATTTTCATTGGCTGCTGTGTAGGAACATCCTCAATGGCTGCTGTGTAGGAACATCTTCATTGGCTGCTGTGTAGGAACAGTCTCATTGGCTGCTGTGTCTATCTATCTATCTATCTATCTATCTATCTATCTATCTATCTATCTATCTATCTATCTATCTATCTATCTATATGTCTCTATCTCTATCTATCTATCTAGTGACTCTCAGGGCGGCGCGGCCCCCTTTTATACCCTTCCTGGACGATGAAGATGTTCCTGCACATGAAGATATTCCTACACAGCAGCCATTGAGGATGTTCCTACACAGCAGCCAATGAAAATGTTCCTACACAGCAGCCAGATTGTGACATCACAGAGCATCCCTGTGATGTCACAATCTGGCTGCTGTGTAAGAACATTTTCATTGGCTGCTGTGTAGGAACATCCTCAATGGCTGCTGTGTAGGAACATCTTCATTGGCTGCTGTGTAGGAACAGTCTCATTGGCTGCTGTGTCTATCTATCTATCTATCTATCTATCTATCTATCTTTCTATCTATCTATCTATCTATCTATCTATCTATCTATCTATCTATCTATCTATCTATCTATCTATCTATCTATCTATCTATATGTCTCTATCTCTATCCAGCTATCTAGGGACTCTCAGGGCGGCGCGGCCCCCTTTTATACCCTTCCTGGACGGTGAAGATGTTCCTGCACATGAAGATGTTCCTACACAGCAGCCATTGAGGATGTTCCTACACAGCAGCCAATGAAAATGTTCCTACACATCAGCCAGATTGTGACATCACAGAGCATCCCTGTGATGTCACAATCTGGCTGCTGTGTAAGAACATTTTCATTGGCTGCTGTGTAGGAACATCCTCAATGGCTGCTGTGTAGGAACATCTTCATTGGCTGCTGTGTAGGAACAGTCTCATTGGCTGCTGTGTCTATCTATCTATCTATCTATCTATCTATCTATCTATCTATCTATCTATCTATATGTCTCTATCTCTATCTATCTATCTAGTGACTCTCAGGGCGGCGCGGCCCCCTTTTATACCCTTCCTGGACGATGAAGATGTTCCTGCACATGAAGATGTTCCTACACAGCAGCCATTGAGGATGTTCCTACACAGCAGCCAATGAAAATGTTCCTACACAGCAGCCAGATTGTGACATCACAGAGCATCCCTGTGATGTCACAATCTGGCTGCTGTGTAAGAACATTTTCATTGGCTGCTGTGTAGGAACATCCTCAATGGCTGCTGTGTAGGAACATCTTCATTGGCTGCTGTGTAGGAACAGTCTCATTGGCTGCTGTGTCTATCTATCTATCTATCTATCTATCTATCTATCTATCTATCTATCTATCTATCTATCTATCTATCTATCTATATGTCTCTATCTCTATCTATCTATCTAGTGACTCTCAGGGCGGCGCGGCCCCCTTTTATACCCTTCCTGGACGATGAAGATGTTCCTGCACATGAAGATGTTCCTACACAGCAGCCATTGAGGATGTTCCTACACAGCAGCCAATGAAAATGTTCCTACACAGCAGCCAGATTGTGACATCACAGAGCATCCCTGTGATGTCACAATCTGGCTGCTGTGTAAGAACATTTTCATTGGCTGCTGTGTAGGAACATCCTCAATGGCTGCTGTGTAGGAACATCTTCATTGGCTGCTGTGTAGGAACAGTCTCATTGGCTGCTGTGTCTATCTATCTATCTATCTATCTATCTATCTATCTATCTATCTATCTATCTATCTATCTATCTATCTATCTATATGTCTCTATCTCTATCTATCTATCTATCTAGTGACTCTCAGGGCGGCGCGGCCCCCTTTTATACCCTTCCTGGACGATGAAGATGTTACTGCACATGAAGATGTTCCTACACAGCAGCCATTGAGGATGTTCCTACACAGCAGCCAATGAAAATGTTCCTACACAGCAGCCAGATTGTGACATCACAGAGCATCCCTGTGATGTCACAATCTGGCTGCTGTGTAAGAACATTTTCATTGGCTGCTGTGTAGGAACATCCTCAATGGCTGCTGTGTAGGAACATCTTCATTGGCTGCTGTGTAGGAACAGTCTCATTGGCTGCTGTGTCTATCTATCTATCTATCTATCTATCTATCTATCTATCTATCTATCTATCTATCTATCTATCTATCTATCTATCTATCTATCTATCTATCTATCTATCTATCTATCTATCTATCTATCTATCTATCTATATGTCTATCTATCTATCTAGTGACTTTTAGGGCGGCTCGGCCCCCTTTTATTCCCTTCCTGGACGATGAAGATGTTCCTGCACATGAAGATGTTCCTACACAGCAGCCATTGAGGATGTTCCTACACAGCAGCCAATGAAAATGTTCCTACACAGCAGCCAGATTGTGACATCACAGAGCATCCCTGTGATGTCACAATCTGGCTGCTGTGTAAGAACATTTTCATTGGCTGCTGTGTAGGAACATCCTCAATGGCTGCTGTGTAGGAACATCTTCATTGGCTGCTGTGTAGGAACAGTCTCATTGGCTGCTGTGTCTATCTATCAATCTATCTATCTATCTATCTATCTATCTATCTATCTATCTATCTATCTATCTATCTATCTATCTATCTATCTATCTATCTATCTATCTATATGTCTCTATCTCTATCTATCTATCTAGTGACTCTCAGGGCGGCGCGGCCCCCTTTTATACCCTTCCTGGACGATGAGGATGTTCCTGCACATGAAGATGTTCCTACACAGCAGCCATTGAGGATGTTCCTACACAGCAGCCAATGAAAATGTTCCTACACAGCAGCCAGATTGTGACATCACAGAGCATCCCTGTGATGTCACAATCTGGCTGCTGTGTAAGAACATTTTCATTGGCTGATGTGTAGGAACATCCTCAATGGCTGCTGTGTAGGAACATCTTCATTGGCTGCTGTGTAGGAACAGTCTCATTGGCTGCTGTGTCTATCTATCTATCTATCTATCTATCTATCTATCTATCTATCTATCTATCTATCTATATGTCTCTATCTCTATCTATCTATCTAGGGACTCTCAGGGCGGCGCGGCCCCCTTTTATACCCTTCCTGGACGATGAAGATGTTCCTGCACATGAAGATGTTCCTACACAGCAGCCATTGAGGATGTTCCTACACAGCAGCCAATGAAAATGTTCCTACACAGCAGCCAGATTGTGACATCACAGAGCATCCCTGTGATGTCACAATCTGGCTGCTGTGTAAGAACATTTTCATTGGCTGCTGTGTAGGAACATCCTCAATGGCTGCTGTGTAGGAACATCTTCATTGGCTGCTGTGTAGGAACAGTCTCATTGGCTGCTGTGTCTATCTATCTATCTATCTATCTATCTATCTATCTATCTATCTATCTATCTATCTATCTATCTATCTATCTATATGTCTCTATCTCTATCTATCTATCTAGTGACTCTCAGGGCGGCGCGGCCCCCTTTTATACCCTTC